>NC_079216.1:44655950-44932144 GCF_029633865.1 Lampris incognitus
GGGTCTGACCCGTTAGTCAAGGTCCAACGTGTCTACTTATCCATGCACGTTACAGTATTGACGCTTATCTAGCGAAGTTTCAGGAGCAGCACCACGCCTTAACTGCACCACTTCAGACAATCCAAAAATAACACCACCAAACCCTCTCCTCCTCTTCCACTCTCGTATTCTGTGCCAGAACCGAGATCACGCAACATCACTTCGACCAGACTCAAAAACTATTACTTCATCATACGAGCAACATCATCCATCCACTCACCTCATCTTGAGCATAGACTTCGTCTCACTATCCCCATCGGAGGATGATCTATTCGGACGAAATCAGGAGGATAAACGCCCAAAGTATCCACCAGCCCACGCCAACACACACAGCAACACAGAAGCCGAAAAACTTCCGAGCCGCCTCCGTGCCTGAGACCCCGTTTTTTACGTAGTCCAAAAGCGTCCGGGAAGCGAGTGAGTCCAGCAAGCACACGCGGACCAGCCTATCGGGAGCTCTGAGGGTCATTTTGACCGGTGCTAATATTGCAAGCAGGGATGGGTTGGCAGATTTCTCAGAAATCCCCGCATCACACTTGCTAAACAAAGTGCAAGCGGGCAAACTCTGGAGCGCGAAAAATTGTCGCAGCGCCATGAGGGTATGAGATTTTATTTTTTTTTGGCGCCGCTTGTGATTTCGCCCTCTGCAAAGGAGTGTCTAAGTTATCTACTCATAAATAACGTAATTTTCTCAAGTTCGAATGATTTCCTCGGTCATTTAATGTCCTTAAATTAATTAATGACAGGTGTTACCGCTGAGTGGAGGGGAAACGGTAAGGTCAATGACGTAGGTGTCGATTTTAACCAATTAAAATAGGTTGGAGGTGGAGCAAGTGCGCCAAACTTCGCAAGAACAGAGCCAGGGCGCATGGTCACGCTACTACGTCATTCGAAAAACTGAACCAATCTGATGTTCGCTCGTTCTCGTCGCGTGCAGTCAGGAGCCAGTGCCAGGCGGCGCGACTCGGCTCTCTCGCGGTAGTGTCCGCGGCGTGAGGATGCACGCGCCAAAAGTGACATCGTCACGTCTCTCAGGTACGCACGTATCAACTGTTTACCTGCTTCTCTACCGATGACATTTTAGACAAGTCGCCCAGCGAAATGGACGGGCAGAAGAAAAGGAAAGGTGGAGCAGAGAGGGAGAGATTAAAAAAAAGAAAGATAAAGGCCCTTGTCACAGACGTAGCTAAATGCGGCAAAATAAGTGACATGTTCGGCGAACATGTCAACATGCGAACAGTCAAACACACTAGTTAAAAAAGTTTTTTTGTAGCGTTGTAGGGTCGCTAGATAGGCGGATGGAGGAAAAAACGGCGAAGAAGAGATGTTGCGGCTCAACGGAGCCCAAATTTATTCCCTTGCCGCAGCAACGGCTAACCCGAGGTTGAGGTGTCCCTGGTAAAAACAATCAAACAGGGTGGCTAACCCGCTGGCTCTCTCTGTTACTTGAACTCCCTATTAGCTAACTCTCCATGTCCTCTCTCTCCTCAAGTCTGTCATTCCCCACGAAATGTAGCAATTTATATGCACCCCTTTTACCCGTTCCGAACAACTTCCCAGCCAATAAAATCACTGCAAAGCAACACACATAACAAGAATTATACCCAGCACTACACTGCTCCCGCTTTCTAAATCTCCTCTTCCCGAGGAGCTAAACTTCAGACCATATAACGCTGGGGAACCCTACGCTTTCTCCTGGGCTATGGGGTCCCCCGCGCCCTACCCCCCCTGACATCCTGCATGGGAATAACTGCTCCAAGCGGTGTGACTTGAACGTCCATCTGCTGTTGACCAGAAGAACGCCGTAGTCCCCTTGGAAGGTGCCGTGGGAAAGGGGCCCTCTCTGCAGGAGGTGTCCGAACAGCCGGAGGAGACCGGCGATCCTGTTGTAGTTTGGTTGGCTCGCTCCCCGGTAGAGCGCTAAGCGGTCGGGTCGGGGTGCACTACCACCACTCGTCCCGTCCTGCCGGCTTCACCCTATACACCACCTCCCCCAACCGTTCCAGGACCCGGCAGGGCCCGATCCAGTTACTCTTCAATTACACATTCATTTTTGACAATAAGCAAAGACAACACAATGCTGCAACAATCACAAAATTGAACTCGGTTCTGTTCATTTGAAAATGACAATAATAGTTACTAGCCCGAAAATTACAAACAAACCCTGCTTTTGCAGTTTGGTTAATCTATGTAGAGCTTAGTTTGTCATGAAAAAGGCAAGGATAACATATCCGCAACAATATCTGATTATTCTCCACCTATTGCCATTTTCACTCCTTGGACTTTGCTATGCTGCCACCCAGTTAGCTACACACACCTTTTGCAGTGATGGACTCACAGCTCTTTGCACAAAATAATTACTGGCTTACGCACTTCCCTAGTAGGGCCAGCTAGAAAACCTTGGGACTGCACAGGCTGCAAATCCAAATTTGATTGATTGATCAGACTGTCATTCCAAAATGTTGCACTCATTCTTTTAATGGCCAGGGTATTCTATCAAGATACCAAAGACCAAAGGACTGACTCAATTTATAGATTCCCCCCCCCAGACACCAGAGAAAAATATGCTTATCGGTTACCCCACAACATATAACCCTTAAAAAATAATTGCATGCAGCTTACCACTGAAATACAAGCTAATATCACATGTAATATAACCTATTAATGACTCACAATCAAACATTCATTAGTTCAGACAGAATCAGTTCCATCTGAGGATTTATAGGGCCTTTTGTGAAAGGTCTGGAAGGCCCAGACGGATCACCACTGGCCCGAATATCGTTAGCTAGCTCTCTTGACCTACAACAGCCCCATACTGTACTGTACAGCTGTCCTCAATGTCAACCAGTCAGCATGCGCTCATAGGGCCTGACTCTATCTAATGCATCAAGGCTGTAGACTCCCCCAACAAACACGGGCACTTGACCCATCCCCACCCTCGCACCACTTCTTTTCCCGTGCTGCATGTGACATAGGTTGCCATGGTGACATCTGTCTGTCACCCCCACTGGCATAGTGACCCTGCTGTCACCCAGTAAGGTCACCTTAGCTTGCCCCCAGCACCCTACTGGGGGTGTTGGGTGAGTATGAGTTTGGTGTGTGTATGGGAGAGAGAGGAAAAAAAGGAAAATAATACCCTTTTCCCACTGGCCAAAAAACCTGCTAACATCCACCTTTGGTCAATGTATCACTGACCACCAAAGGCGGATGTTAGCAGGTTTTTTTGGCCAGTGGGAAAGGGGTATAAGAGAGAGAGCGAGAGAGAGAAAGTATGTGTGTGTGTGTGTGTGTGTGTGTGTGTGTGTGTGTGTGTGTGTGTGTGTGTGTGACTTCAAACATTGGCATTGTGCCAGACAGTGCCTTACCACTACTTGATGGTCCGTCTGCCTTCTCTGTTTCTCCTGTGTCATTCCACTTATCCTCTCCTTCATTCATCCTTCACTTTCTTTCCCAGTCTGATTCAGCTACTTAACATCTTAATCATACATAGGAAATAAAATATAAAGATTTACATATTAAATAACATGGATGTAATCAAATTCCATCCATCCATCCATTATCCAAACCGCTTATGCTGCTCTCAGGGTCGCGGGGATGCTGGAGCCTATCCCAGCAGTCACTGGACGACAGGTGGGGGGACACCCTGGACAGGCCGCTAGGCCATCACAGGGCGTAATCAAATTCCACTTTTATAAATGTCTGCACATGTGTTTACCAGGAAAGCTCAGAAGGGTATTCTCAAAGCTACATTACATAACAATGCAAAGGGTAGCCATCTGCATTACCCTAGTCCCTGGGTCAGCAGTGGCCTAATCCAGTGTATTGTTTATGTGCGGGTGTGCATGTGTGTCTGTACATGTGTGTGTGTGTGCGCATGCATGTGCACTTCTCTAATCTGTATTCGTTTTCATAGTGCACAAGTGGGAGGGCTGGTAATCTTGCAAGGCTAGAATGAGATTTAATCCCTACAGCTAGTCTCTCTCTCTCACACACTCTCACTCTCTCTCTCTGTCTCCCCTGAGTAATCTTTCCTTGACCCACTCTCTTCCCCCCGAGCAAAGGCTACACCATAACCATATCTCCCTCTATCCCTCTAGGGGCCATCATCACACAGGTCTGACTGAGAGTTCTCCATATTTACATCTACTTTCAAAGTGAGAGGAGCTCTTTAAATGATATAGACTCAGATGTTCTCTGAATCGCACACTGTGCACACTGTCAGGATCACCATGTTCTTCCGCAGGCCTTTGATGCCTTATTATTTTCTTCAGTTAAAGACTGACTGTCTTCCTGTGTAACAAGGCCTGGAGTTGCAGAGGCCCTGCAGATTCTGCAGTGGCTGTAAGTTGGGGTGTCATCAAAGCCAGGGGTGAAAGGCTGTACCTGACCCACTTCTATTTATCAATCGTTCCTTGTCTCTTGCTGCATTTCTCTCTATCTCTCTGTAATGTCTGTACCTGTTCTCTGTATCCTGTCTCGCCCCCCCCCCTCTCCCCCTACCACTCCTAATCACAGGTGACAGGGGAGTGTACACAGTTTTTCTAAAGTATTTCGAAGAGAAATAAAGAAGAGGTCAATCGAACAATACGAGAGTGGGAGGCAGACAAGGTAAGCAATGTCAGCAAGCATCTCTGTAATTACCAGTGGCGTCATCTGCCCATAATCACGAATAGAAAACCGCATATTTATGGCAGTTACTAAGGCAACTATGTATGTAATTCTGCATGGTGCCAGTGTCCATTAATGATGGCTACCAGGTGCTCTCGCAAGCTAAAATAAGCAAGCGCAAATTATACACCTACTCACGTGCGTGCACACACATGCATGTACACAAACACACACACACACACACACACACATATATATATATACACACACACACACACACACACACACACACACACACACACACACACACACACACACACACACAGGGTGTATAAATAATCTCCTTCTCCCACCACCATGTGTCCCTGCAGATAGCAACTCACAAAGACATCCTGTTCTCGTACCTAAGCACTGCATGAATATATCAATGTACAAGTGCAAGCTGTGTTTGTGTGTGTGTGTGTGTGTGTGTGTGTGTGTGTGTGTGTGTGTGTGTGTGTGTGTGTGTGTGTGTGTGTGTCTGAGTGTCTGTATTTGTGTAGAGGGATTGCGTTATAGGGGTGAATGGATAAAGGCAGAGGGGGGGCCTAACTTCAACATCACAGTCCTGACTGGAATGGCTTGCTGTGAGATGCTGACACTGCCTTAGCTCACCAGATGTGCCCATGCTTGTGTTTATGTGTGAATGTGTGTGTTTTGTACACAGTGTTAGTAATGTGTAACAGGTTCTCTAGGGGGGCAGATATATTCTCCTTGTTGACTAGCCCAAGGTTCAGCCAGCAGGCAGTGTTTACTGCTTGTCTACACTATACTGAGAGGCCAGCCAGGTAACACACATCTATGCACCCACATCGGTGGCAGCATTATACACTCGCATGGCCCACTGACCGAGCCATCTGTGTTGCCCTTCCCCTGGTTGACAGGTTTGTGACAAGCAAAGGTCAAGGTTTAAATCATTTGCACCATACACACATCCAGGTACACACACACACACGCACACACACATGATAATTTGAGCACAACAACTATACAGGACAACTTTGGGTCACTGATAAAAGCCTAATGTTGAATGAAGGATGAAGAGAGGAGAAAGTATGTACGGCTGAGGGAGAAGAGAGGCTGTTGTTGTTTGTGCTTACTGAGCGCACACCATTATTCGCATCAAGTTCTCGCCATTCCTATATTATTCCAGCAGGGCAGCAGAATACAGATATAAAAAATGCAACTGTTGAGTGCTGCCTACATTGATGAAGGCAAAGAAATACATTTACAGCCTTACATACTGTGAGTGGGGAATGGGATTAAGTGTGGAAGACAACTAGGGAGACAGCGAGGGGGGGGATCTGTTAAATAATCTTCTTAAATGCACAAAAAGAAATCCATTGTCAGGAAAAAGGATGACAAGGACACAAAAAGAAATATATTCAAAAACGAGAGCGGGTCAACCGTGCACACCATTTCATTAACTTCCCTGCGACAAGTAACAATCTAGCAGAGGAAGAAGCCACCAAGAGCAGCATGTTCATCTGTGATCCCATTAGACAGAGAAGGGAGAACAGAGAGAGAGCAGTGGAGGAAGACACGTGAGACAACACAATAATGCCAGAGACATAATGAAAGACAATGGTCGCTAAAGGAAAATGTTGAGGCATATTGGTGGAATCAGGAACACTTTGTCATTTCATTTCATGTACATGAAATGAAATGACGTATCATTTCCCCCAGCCCACAGCAGTGCAACACAAAGAAAAACCCCCCCAAAACTACAAGAATACATATGTCCAAACTAACACATATATCCCAACCATACAAAAAAAATCACTGTCCAAAGGAATGAACTCCAGCCAGGATGACTGTCGGAACTGCTGGTCTGCATGGGCTAGCGGTTAGCTTAGCCTGCCCCACTTCCGCATCCTGTCAGACCACCCTCAGTGTTTCCTCTTTGGGCGCAGCTCTGGGCAGGGACCGTGGTCCTTGGGCCCACAGGATGCAGCAGACCAGGTTCCCTCAGCCAATCCAACGCCAGCTCTCTCAGCCAGACACCCTCGACACACCTCCCCGCACTCCACACAATGACACCAAAAACATCACAATCAACGCCAGGCGAGGCCACCACCAGACCACCCTCAGTGTTATCGGAACTGCCAGTCTGCATGGGCTAGCAGTTAGCTTAGCCTGCCCTGCTTTGGCATCCTGTCAGACTGCCCTTGGTGTTACCTCCTCGGGCAGAGCTCCGGGTAGGGCTGTGGTCCCTGAGCCCACAGGACGCAGCAGACCAAGCTCTCCCAGCCAATCCAATGCCAGCTCTCCCAGCCATAAAACAAAGACAAAACTTAGACGCAGACGTGGACAAAGATCCTGCATGGACGGTACTGGTTGAGGTCGCCGCAAATATGAATTCGCAGAACCATCTTCCCACACCGGTACTGGGTGAAGCCGCTGCAAACAAGAATTCGCGCCACCATCTTCCCGCACCGGATGTGGAAAAGAGAGAGAAAGGGTGGAACAACAGAAAGTAATAGTGGATGAGGATAACGGAGGAATGAGAGTTGAGGAGGGATCTGAAGATACAGCAAGAAAATTAGAGTGTTGAAATGGTCATCTCAAAAAGAGGCCAGGTGGAAGAACCTAATAAAAAGCCTTCAACTTGATAACTGTTGGTGGCTCAGTCATGTTCAATACACAGGATGGAACTGTGTCACCACCACCACCCTCCCCCCCCCCGGAACTTCCCCGTTATGTTCAGAGACATTTCATTAACATAAATACAAAATGAGAACATAAAAATGTCCATCTTACAGTCCTTATTATGCATAAAAATCTTCATGCCCGCCAGTCCTAACATGATTTTCACTGAAATAAAGCCCAAATCTCCCCAGCCGATCGTCTATTTGAGCAGTCCATCATATTCAGGCAAAGTAAAGGGAATAGCAACACCGTAACAGCAGCATAAACCAAAATAAAAGCCTTAACATTCTGTTAGATTCCTGTCATTCCCTGACTGGAATATGGTTCTGCAGATCTGATAAATTGACCCATGTGCTGATTTAGGGATATGCATTTGACTGGTTTACACAGTGGGCTTAGGAGGCTGAAATAATGCAGATGGGTTTCCAATGAGTTGCAGTCATTGGGGATAAAACGCCCATTCTGCCTGGAAATATGTGGACGATCCCCTGGCAATATAAAGGCTATTATAGTATATCCAATCCAAATAACATTCTAATCTTTACAACATTTTTATTCATAGACTTGCTGACATTATTTGAAATGGCCTATCGGTATATAGACCCTTGTTTGTGTTTGTTATAATTGGAATATTTACACATTCAATGAATTAAGTTGACCGAGGATTAATGACTTAATGTATATCTGACGGCAACTCAGCCGCTGCTCATTCTTGAATATTATGAACTACATTCCTGACCGCACAGCTCTTTCTAATAACGTATCATAGTGTAAAGAGGGGTAATTTTACTTTAACCTTTAATAAACTTTAACCTCATGCTCTACAATGCTAAATTAGACTATCCATCATTCAACGCTTTGTTAATAGTTGCACATTTGACCGATAATTGGCTAGAGATAATGAGGTCTACAAGTTCAAAATGGATGACAAATGAATGTCTTTTTGGGGGAATGCTGTGACGGCATAATTTTGGTTTAAAGTAAGCAGAAAACCCACAACATGGAAAACCTACAGCGAAAATTGATTAAAGAAAGAAAGCAAGAGTAAATAGATCGTATTGGGAACCAGTGACGGTTGAGGGGCTAGGCAAGGAGGCCATCACACATCCTGGCAATGCCATGATACATTTCCTGAGCTCTCCATTAACATGGAGAGAGAGAGGATGATAAAGGAGCGGGGCATTTTGGATTGAAGAGGAAGAGGCAATTCCTAAGTCCAGTTATTATAGAACAAATTTCCGCAGGACGAGATGCATTTATTTCCCAACAATGCTGTTTATCAGCGATAAGGTCACCCTAGTCCTGAGGGCAGGCTGCATGGGGGGAAAGGGAAACGAGTGAAGGTTAAATCCCACCGACAAATACCTTAATCACTGTCATTAGCTCCACATGCAGTCCTACTCTGACCCCTGGACCTCGGAGATTAATTACATGAGCGCTTGCATGCTTTTCATACATACCCACCCGGCCGAGATGTCAACGTTCGTGTTCGCAAAAGTGTGAGATGTTAACGCATACACATTCCTACGCATATATATGTTACTACACATGGCTTGAGCACTCATAATGTGCACACATTACATGCACATACACACAAATGCACACAGAACACTTCTTTATCTGTATAAAAGGTGCTAATAAGTGCCCTCGCTGCATGTTTATTCAGTTCACACCTCATCTAAGGGTGATTAGTAAACATCACAACAACCAAGCAGCCCCATTGAGTATATCAGATCCCATAGCACTGAATAATTTACCTTTAATGAACCCCCAAAGGATAGACCTGCATGTGTACATGTGTGTGTGCATGAGACACTGCGTAGTGCACCTAAATTAATGCTACATTCATATATTAGAATTCTTTGAAAGGCTGCAAAGATATTGTCGGGCAAACTTGACCACTGAGTGTGAGGTTAAAACTAATGGCTATTGTGGATGCATTTACACTGGCTGTACCACTGCATCAGAAAACACACATATGGGGCGTTCGGGTAGCGTGGCGGATCGCCAGTTCGAATCCCCGTGTTACTTCCGGTGTGGTCAGACATGTGGTCAGACACAAGTGGCCATGTCTGCGGGTGGGAAGCCGGATGTGGGTATGTGTCCCGGCTGCTGCATTAGCGCCTCCTCTGGTTGGTCGGGGCGCCTGTTCGAGAAGGAGGGGGAACTGGAGGGGAATAGCGTGATTCTCCCATGTGCTGTGTCCCCCTCTGGCGAAACTCCTCACTGTCAGGTGAAAAGCAGCGGCTGGCGACTCCGTATGAACCGGAGGAGACATGTGGTAGTCTGCAGCCCTCCCCGGATCGGCAGAGGGGGTGGAGCAGCAACCGGGACGGCTCAGAAGAGTGGGGTAATTGGCCGGATACAGTTGGGGAGAGAAAAAAAAAGGGGGGGGGGTTAAAAAAAGAAAACACACATACTGTAATCAACACATGTACTGACTGGCAGAGGAAATACAAACACAAACGCAGACGACGGACGGACGAGAGCAAACAAGGAAATGTTAATGTCCTCACACACATAAGAATTCAAACATAAACCTTCTGATTTAATAAAACCAATACAATCAGTGTGCTAAAAAGGAGAAGCCTGTTATCTACTGACATACATATGTTCGCTCTGAAATATTTTACTAAGTTCTGGGGCTTCTATTCAGAAGAATATGAATCATTCCTACCCCATACTGACACAAGTCATAAAATATAGAGTGGTTATATAGCCATTTTTCCCTGGAAAAAAAGAAAGGAAAATAAAACAACAGAGCAGTAGTAAAATTAAGCATGCCTGCAAGCTGTTTTCGGATTGAAGTGCAGGTTTTCCCTTCATCCTCCAAGTTGCATAAGCCCCGAGTCCAACCAGTCAGTAATCACTTCATGCGTTGGGATTTGAAATACAGCTAGATAGAAAGAGGACCCTTCTCTCCCCCTCCACCAATCACTCTTAGCCCCTCTGCAAGACCACAAAGACAGCCATGTGTGAGGGGCATGTAAAGGTGAGGGGCACTCTGTGAAGTGAGCAGATGTGTGAACCAGAGAAGGCCCGATATGAGACCTGGGACTCACCTAATGAATCTCTCCGTAGTCTGTACACACATTCCGGGCCCCAGGAGATGGCCCCCGCAAGAGCTCCTGGCACTCAGCTTTCACCTCTCTGGCCTCATACATGAGACTTCACATACGTGACATATAAACCCACTACAGTATAATTCACAGAGAACAAGAGCACTTCATTAAAGAGATCTTCAAAGGGTACAGCGCTGGGAGGGCAAGGCTGACAGAGGGGGAGGAGATTTTCTCCTAAAGTCAAACAGGACAGGGGGATATATTAACTACCTCTCCAGGGCAGTGAAGTAAGAGGGAATTAAGGACGCCGGCCCTTTAAGTAATCAGGTGGTGTTCTTTTAAGTTCAGCCCTGAGTTCACAGCACTAGTTTTAATGTGATATATATGTGATCAGAAAGCAAGATGGGGAGACGCTGTGCGCTTTGTCTGTGTGTGTGTTTGTGTGTGTGTGTGTGTGTGTGGGTGAGAGAGAGAGAGAGAGAGAGAGAGAGAGAGAGAGAGAGAGAGAGAGAGAGAGAGAGAGAGAGAGAGAGAGAGTCTGTGTGTGTATTCCTCTTTTGTGTGTATTTGTGAGCATGCGCCTGTCTAGTGTGTCTGTCTGTGTGTGCAGCTGTGTCTTTTTAGACTTTTTAGCACAGGATGAGGGGGATTTAATTAAAGATCCTGGCTGATTTAGTGTTAGAGAGATGGGGAGATGGAGACAGATGGAAAGAAAAAAGAGAATAACAGAGTGATGAGAAAGAGTGAGTAAGACATGGTGAGAGAGACAAGAAAATGCAAAGAGCGAGAAAATGAGAGAGGAGAGGGGAAAGATAGGCAGAGAGGGAGAAAAACAAAGGAAAAGAAATTGAGGGAGAGAGAGAGAGAGACGGAGAGAATTGAACTAAAGCAGGAAGAGGACCAGCGTGGGGAAACCCTGCCAAGAGGCACATCTCCCTCAGGTTTAATGATCCTGATCTTGCCTGCTCTCTTTTATCAGCTGGGACAACAAATCATTGTGGTGACACAAATCATATCTGTCTGTATGTATGGGTATTTGTCTGTATAAATGTACTCCTAGGTCTGTCTTTTACCTATCTGCATCTGTTTTCCCCCCCTTTTTTTCCCCAATTCTCCCCAGCCAATTACCCCACTCTTCCGAGCCATCCCAGTCACCGCTCCACCCCCTCTGCTGATCCGGAGAGGGCTGCAGACTACCATGTCTCCTCTGATACATGTGGAGTCGCCAGCCGCTTCTTTTCACCTGACAGTGAGGAGTTTTGCCAGGGGGACGTAGCGTGTCCCCCCCAGTTCCCCCTTGTCCCCGAACAGGTGCCCCGACTAACCAGAGGAGGCGCTAGTGCAGCGACCAGGACATATACCCACATCTGGCTTCCCACCCGCAGACACGGCCAATTGTATCTGTGGGGACCCCGACCAAGCCAGAGGTAACACGGGGATTCGAACAGGCGATCCTCATGTTAGTAGGCAATGGGATAGACCGGACGCCCCCTGCATCTGTTTTTGTAAAAGGGACAGACACACTGTCATGAAAAGACAGAAAAACACACAGGTATGCACATGCGCGCACACACCTACACACATGTGCACGCACACACTCACACACTTGCATGTGTGTGTCTACTCACACGTTCACATACCCACACACATACACCTTCGCACACATATTTTTGAACTCCTTCAGGTAAAGGTTTTAATATTTCATAAAGCCTCATTAGGGAGTGAGTTTAAGAGGTTGTGGTGTAATGACACCGGCAGAGATTGAGTAATAAATTCAAGTGCAATGCAAGCCTAATCAGACCAAGTCATACAGGCACAATCATAAGCTTAAGGGCATTAGAAACATAAGCCGACAAGACCAAATGTTCCTTATTTCAGCTCAGAGGATGATGTACTTTCTCATTTTAGCCTTACTTATTAAGACAGATCTTCACTTTGCCCTGTAAAAGAACTAAATTTTCAATTTGAAGGAAGAAGATAGTTGTCTGCATGCTGTGTCTGACCAGTAAGTGAAATAATAAACTTAACAAATGCCATAACTTAAGGAGGAAAAAATACATTGCACAAGCTGCTATGTTTATGCATTTTCGTTTCATAGCTGGTGTTATAAAATCATTTTATCCCTGCCCAATTACTAAGCTGTCATTCCAAATAGTTTATAAACATATATGGCGATATGTTTTGCTGCTATCAGTGTTTACAAGCAATTACCAGTTCTAGTCCATAAACCCAACACAGGGTTCCCATATTCCAATTATGCAGAGAGCCATACCCTTCCTCCACAACAAATGTGCCCTTTTACACATGGATACATTAGATAAATGTCAATGTGTGTGATTTGCTGATCTGAATCGTGCATCCATGTTTTGCTGTCAATGTTGTTTTGTTTTGTTGTTTTTCGGTCAGGTTTTTTGGGATGGAGCAAAAATAAGATGCATGTGGGGGCTGTTGTGGACTCCTTATAGCTCTAGGAATAAATTAAATCAGCCAGTCTGAGCAGAAGGAGCTATGTAAATGCATTAGCCATTGAAGTATGTTTGGTGATATGTGGCTTGTCATATAGCTGCATATATAAATATATATAACGTTTTTTTTCCCGAAACCGTCGATGGTGTTGTGAGTGCTCAACTAATGAGGAGCCGAATATCAACACGGATACAGGAAAAAAGATTTTAATACATTGCAGGTTTTTTAAATCTTTTTTCCTATATCCGTGTTTATATATATACATATATATATGTGTGTGTGTGTGTGTGTGTGTGTGTGTGTGTATTTCCCAGTGAGTGAGTGAATAAGAGTGCATGAACAAGTGAGTGGAATAAGTGCACGTATATGGGGGTGTGCATGCATATGCACTGCCTACACGTGTACATGCACTTTGGCACATATAATGTGAATATATGTGAGTATATGTGAATATTTAATTGAATTCCCTCTGTTGTTGTGAAGGCCCAAAACACTACAGCACACCCAGCTCTGAAAATTCCATTTGCTGGCAGTGAGATCTAATCGGCCCGCATGAAATGAGCCCTACCTGAGCAGAATGGCAGCACTGGGGTCTGAGGCTGCAGTGAAATACATCCATTAGCCAATAAAAGAGAGGGGGAGGTATGGAACGGTAGAGAGGTTAGGATGAGAGAGGAGGAGAAGAAAAAAGAGATGGGGAGATAGAGGGGAGGAAGAAGGGATGTGGACAAGACATTGGATGGAAGGTTTTTGAGGAGGCAGCAGACACAAAAAACCCCCCAAAAAAAAAAGACCAAATAAATAAAACCCAACCTGTACAAATGGACAGATCTACGAATACACAGCGAGAGTCGAGATAGAAATGTATTACTGCGTTGCTATGGGTACACTGAACATCAAAACAAAGCAACCTTCAATCGATTAAAACGTGTGCATGGGCAGTGTATATGGGTACAGTTCCCCATATGGCTGGGAGATTTACTTTGTATAGCTTCTATGCTGATATGTAAACTAGCAGGAGGTTAAATAGAGGACAGCATTGAGGAGAGGAGGCAATACCTTCCAAAATTTCCTGAAGGCAAGGAAAGCATGTGCATATTCCGTGTGTGTGTGTGTGTGTATGTGTGTGTCCCTCAGGCTACACACCCTGACAGGAGCCGAGCCCCTTCTGCTGTGGCTGCATTTCCCCCAGTGATGACGTCAGAGCTCTGCTGCAGTCAGAGAGAGAGAGATGGGATTCCAGCAGAAACCAGAAATCATCCACACAGCACATTCCTGTGTGTGTGTGTGCGTGTGTGTGTGTGTGTGAAGGGGGGGGGGTTTCCTCTGTCTGTCAGTCTGTACGTCACCCTGTGTTTCCCCTTGTTCCTGTGTGTGTGCAGCCGTGTCTGTATGGTTGTATATGTGATACACAGGATTTGAATAATAATAGGGGCATTGACCCCGAGAGATGCTTTACGGCTGCGACTCTCTCTCGCACTCAGCAACTCTCTTTTTATCCACCCCCACCCCACTGTGTCTCTCTCATGTTCATCTCTGTCCCATGAGTTCCAGCGTTGCAGTCTGTTTTGGTTTCAGCAAAGGGGCCTGAATAAAATGGCAGTGCAAGGTGCACACTCAAAAGCTAAACACATGCACACAAACACACATACACGCGCACACACACTGCTGCACACAGATATAGTACCAACATCAGCAGCCACCTCAGAAATAAGCAGCTTTCAGCGACGAGATAAAAAGCCAACCATCTGGAATAAAGAGATGTTCTTCTGCTCTCTCACGATCACTCTCAATGACACCATCAGCCATTCCATTAGAAAGAAAGAAAGAAAGAAAGAAAGAAAGAAAGAAAGAAAGAAAGAAAGAAAGAAAGAACAAACGAACGAACGAACGAACGAACGAACGAACGAACGAACGAAAGAACGAACGAAAGTTGCACAGAGAAAATTCTTCTGAGAGTTGAAAGTAGAATTCTGCCCATGACATTTTACTAGGCCTGCAGAGTGTATGGACTCTACTTTGGGCTGCAAGAGGCCAAAACATCACTGGGCCTAGGGCTTGTTCCTTTCCTGAAATAACATTTATAATTCGCTGATTTGGTTTTATCTAAAGGGATAGCCTTTTCTGATCTGACTGTCTTACCAACCACATCTGCTGTGTCAAATCATTTTCTCATTTAATTTGAAGCATCATTGGCCTGTCCCGTTAATGTCGGCACAGCTGTAATTGCCACTCGCCACACTGGTCCATCCACTGTAGCTGCATTTGGCCAGCAGCTGCCTGAATTCTTGGCTCCTTTCACTGTAGAGGAAGTCACTTGAAAATCTCACTAGTGACTTAAATTTGGCCCTCTCTAGTCTCCTCGACTGAGTTGTACTTCACACTACCAGAGCTATGTGACTATATAGGTCTACACCCTGGTTTAACGGCAAGACACGTGTTCTTAAGCAGGCCTGCAGGAGACTGGAACGTAAAAGGTGAAAATCAAAATTGGAAGTTTTTCACTTATCTGGGCATGAGTGTTTATTGAAATACAGGCGTACTTTATCTACTGCAAAAGTAGTGTATCTCTCTTGCTTAATCAATATTAATAAGCATAATCCTAGATTTCTCTCTGATACTGTAGCTAAATTTACTAAAAAGCAGCCGTCTATTAGCTGCTCACCATTCACAACCCATGAGTTTCTAGACTTTTTCTGCAATAAGGTTGATGAGATCAGAAACAAAAATTAGTTCTTCAACTCCAGCTACTCCTGCAGATCCTGTTTTACCAAATTAATATCTTTACAGTGAGTCACTGATAGTCCCTGTTATTACAGCTATTCAGACTACCTCTCTTAATACTTTGACTAAGCTCATGTCAGCTTCTAAAGCAACTACATGCCTGCTTGACCCCTAACCAGCAAAACTTTTTAAAGACCTCTGGCCTTTCCTGAGACTTACAATGACATTGTAGTTTATCACGTTGTTAGTTTATCACTTACTATTGGCATTGTTCCCAACAGTTTTAAGACAGCTGTGGTCAAACCTCTACTTAAGAAACCACACCTTGATCCAGAGTTTCTTAATAACTATCGGCCAGTCTCTAACTAAAGTACTGGAGAGAGTTGTGTATCAACAACTTTTGACCCATATAGAAGAAAACTACCTATATAAACCTTTTCGATCGGCTTTCAGAGCCTGTCACTCCATTGAAACTGCTCTGACCAGAATGATGAATGATCTACTAGATATGGACTCTGATTTCACATCTGTGCTTCTACAACTGGTGCAGCCTTTGACACCATTGATCACTGTATACTATTAGACAATAAATTGTAATTTTGGTGTCTCCGGCCTGGCTCTCTCTTGGCTTAAGTCCTACTTATCTGGAAGGATACAGTGTGTCTACTATAATAATATTACATCGAAATTATCTCATGTTGAATATGGTATATCTCAGGGCTCAGTTCATGGCCCTCTCTGTTCATATTTCGCCTCTTGGCCACATTATATGCAGTCATGGAATAAATTTCCATTACTATGCGGATGATACTCAGCGGTATGTGCCTATAAGGGCTGATGATCGTATTCAAATGGTTAATTTAGAAGCCTGCTTGGCTGCTGTGAAAAATTAGATGTCACTTAATTTCCTGCTTTTAAATTTGAATAAAACTAAGGATGCTGGTCATTGGCCCTGCTAGACACAGACGTCAGTTTGATCCAGTAACAGTAATGCCCAATAACTGTGTGATATCACAAAGTATGGCAGCCAAAAATATTGGTGTTGCGTTTGATCCCTGATTCTGATTCATTTGATAAGCACATTAAAGAAATCACCAAGACTGCCTTTTTTCACTTACATAACATAGCTAAAATTCGATCTTTCCTTACCATGGCTGAAGCGGAGACTCTAACACATGCATTTGTTTCATCCAGACTTGATTACTGTCATGTTCCTTTTTAAGGTCTACCACATTCTAGTACTAAAAGTCTTCAGATGGTTCAAAATGCTGCAGCTAGAATCCTAACTAAAACTAGAAAATCTGACCATATTATGCCAATTCTTGCCTCCCTTCATTGGCTTCCTATCCATGTTAGATCAGACTTCAAGGTGCTTCTGCTGACTTATAAAATCCTAAATGGGCTTGCCCCATCATACCTGTCTGATCTCCTTAAACCGTACATTCCATCTTGAGCTCTCTGCTCTCAAAATACAGGGCTCCGGTGTGTACCCAAAGTTAAAAAGAAGTCAGCTGGTGGCAGGGCCTTTTCCGATTGGGCCCCATTCTTGTGGAATAACCTGCCTGCTGCTGTCAGACAATCAGAGTCTGTTAAGTCCTTTAAATCCAAACTTAAAACTCATCTTTTTAACTTAGCCTAAAATTAGCTGCCTTTAAATTTAGTACTTCATGACCTATACTAAATGGTAGGTTGGTTTCCGTCTCAATGAATCTACCAAGCACTGTTCTGCTGACAAGATCATAGAGTATAGATTATTGACTATTGCAACTGTTCTCTTTTCTTACACATGTCTTTTCTCTCTCTCTGAATGATGTTTTCTGCTGTCTCTTCTCCCATGTTTGTGAACGGTGTGATGTGAGTCTCCACCATGTGCATGTGTAGTCTGTCCTCCTCCCAGGTCTCCATGGTGATGGTGGTTGCCACCTGGACGCTGCTTGGCATCCTTCTCATCACATTCTTTATATATCTTATTAATCCATGTAATTTTGTTATCCTGTTTCAATGTTGTATCCTTCTCTCTCTCCAGTGTGCGACCAATGTTTTTTCTTGTCTCTTCTTCCATGTATGTGAATGATGTGATGTGAGTCTCCCCTGTGTGCATGTGTAGTCTGTCCTCCTGCCAGGTCTACATGGTGATGGTGGTCATATGGCTCAGGTCTTGGGCTGTTCCGGTGGCATCTGGACACTGCTTGGCATCCTCCTCATCATATTCTTCATATAGCTTATAATTCCATTATAATTCTGTTATATTTCACAGATATATACCAAGTCCAGTTGCACTTGATTCAATTCCTTTGGATAATTCTGTTATCCTCTTTCAATGCTGTAGTCTATAAATTGTGTTTTATTCTGTACACACAGCATCCATTGTATGTCTGTCTGTCTTGGGATAGTGATCCCTCCTCTTGCTCTCCCTGAGGTTTCTCCCTATTTTTCCTCCCTGTTAAGTTTTTTTTTTTGGGGAGTTGTTCCTTATCTGATGTGAGGGACAGGATGTTATATTGCTGTAAAGCCCCGTGAGGCAAATTTGTAATTTGTGATATTGGGCTATACAAATAAAATTGACTTGACTTGTAGGCCTGCTGCTTCTTACTTCATGGTGTACAGAGTTTATTTTACTGATTCAATGGCTCTTGGCTCATTGGGGGTAAAAGAAATGTATTCATGATTAATCAGTTCATAAATAAATTTTTGAGCTTCACATTGCAGGGACCCATTTTCATAAATCACTTCACAACAGCACTTATTTAGGATTACTTGTCAGGTAACATGGGTATATAAATTATACAAAAGGAACCAGGGTGAACTGGCCATGGATCTGCAGCAACATGAATTTTTATAACACCTGTAAAGATTAGTCGAATTAATGCACTTAATCTTTACAGGTGCATTAATGCACCTAACCTTTACAGGTGTTGTAAAGTTAATCTGCCTGTGACTATTTCGCTGGCCCTACATAAGAAGCGTTACATTGAGAGAGCTGGATGTCAGTCGGTAGACCTCCAGCCAATCAAAATAGGACAGAAGCCAAATGGGAGAGCTTGCTGGTAGCATTAAAAGATTTATGCTCCGATACTTGCACAAATCGGTACAACACTACACGGCTGGAGATTTGGTGGAAAAGTAGCTCAGGCTGAGCCTTCTATTCATGCTATTTATGCAAAAAGAGGAAAACACACAAAACACACACACACATACATAAAGAGACTGATTTTGGACACTTGCTGTCTTAAAGTATGACATCTCCCCATGATCGGATTTGCACCCTAATGTGTAAATATGAGAGAGGACGTTACCAGGCTGCAAACTCAAAACCTGACCACAGACACATTTCAGTCAAAGCACTAACCCACTTTCTCATCGAATGGCAGGACAATAAAAGGGAACAGAAGATGCCGTTTGCTTTGGTTGCATGACTGATGCAGTCACACCTGTAATCCACATGTCGTTTCGGGATACTAGTGACATTACCTCCAAAAGTCAGAATAACCAAACCAGGGTGTTCTTCCTCTGTCTTGTTGTTAATCACATGCTTCTTGATCTTTCTGTTTGAGCACAGCTAAAGCAAGCTGGTATGCTAGTTCTCTCTAATCCAGCCAAGTGTCTGATGTCCATGCCACAAACAGAAAGGTAAGCCAGCGCAGTCTGGTTGGTCTGTGACCAGTCATGCACATCTAACCTGATCTCATTCAGGGCCTTCCGCTTTAGTTCAGCCACCAATCCAAATCTCAGGTGTTTCAAGTATGAGTGACGTTGTACCTTATTATCTAAGGGGCTGGCGACAGAGCAAGTAGCTCTGGGAGCTTTGCATGCATCACACTTAGACTGCTAGAGCCATTTGGGATGTAGTACAGAAAGAGAAATCATGCACATTTTTTGTTTCCCATATTTTTCTTGTAAAACATCCCAGGTGACTAGGTTTGCAAAGGCACCGTATTACAGATGTTCTTTCACAATATTGGAACCAACAATACATTAATATTTCAACACTTTAAAGTCAAAAAGCCCACTTGTGGTTTCCTTAAAGATGGTTCACTTTACTGCTCACATTATGAGTATTTAGTTTGATCTATTCGGCGTGAAATGCCATCAGGTAAAAAGATAAGTGTGCTGTAGCGACCACTGATTCAAAGTCAAGGTCACTGGCCCACCTGTCTATGCACTAATGGGTAAGTTGCAGCAGGACACACAGAGCGAGGGTTGAGTCTGGAGGTCCCCTCAATCTGAGGACAATCTGCCAAAGCAGCCAAAGCCTGGGCTCCCCACATGTGCTAATCTCCTAGATTTAAATGAGAACACAGCAACACAACACAGAGCAGCGCAAGTCCGTCTGCTGTTATGTCTGAGAGCACACACGGACATGGACCATTGTAGGCACGTACACACAAACGCACGCAGTCAATCACTCACTTTCTCCTCCTCACTGGAAGCCAGAGACAAAATGAAGCAGAAACAAATGTTAGATGCAGATGCACACATGCAAGCAAACAAAGTCACACAGGGGGGAATCGAAAGCCTGTCTGTTATCATGCTAACTTCAGACTTCAGCTGCTTTGCCGCTTTGAGAGAGCAGGAGAGAGAGAAATGGAGAGTAAAAGTGTGTGTGTGTGTGTGTGTGTGTGTGTGTGTGTGTGTGTGTGTGTGTGTGTGTGTGTGTGTGTGTGTGTGTGTGTGTGTGTGTGTGTGCGAGTGAGACGGAGAGAGAGCGAGAGAGCACTCCCTTACTGCCTTTGTGAAGCTAGACTGGGAACCAGCAAGAAGCAGGGAAACCATGACAACCAGACAACCAGCCTTGGCAACCAACCCTGCTTTCTCACAGTCAGAGCCAGACAGGCAGCTCAGCAAGAGTTAATCTGAGATGTGTGTGTGTGTGTGTGTGTGTGTGTGTGTGCGTGCGTGCGTGCGAGAATGAGTGAGTGAGTGAGTGAGAGAGAGAGAGAATGAAAGAAAGGGGTCTTTGCAGGTCAACAGAAAAAAGAAAAGTGATTACGCCTACGCCAAGAGCAAGTATGTTTAATATTGTATGTTTCAAATGTCCCCTGTTGACAAAGACATAGCAGCTTGGACTGGCTGACTTGCTGACTGGTCGACTGGCATGTTCAAAGTGAACACAGATTGGGGCTGGTAAGAAGATGTCCATTAGTGACACACGAGACATATTTTATTGGGGCAACAGTGTGAAGTCTTACACAAATGTAGCAATTTGGAGCGTCGGTGCAAGGATGAAATCATGTGTTGCTGTCTGCATTCTCAGTGCTGCACCTCAAAACTGGCACCGTGAAATTCAAAATAGCATGAGGCGATAACACATAACACGACGGCAAGACAGTCAAAGAAAGAATAGGGCTGGGGAAGGGAAAGAGTGTGAGTATGAGCCTATGTATGTGAGTGGGTAAGGGGGGTTATGTGTGTGGCTGTAACGGGGGAAAATGGACCGTAGCACCCTGTCATCCTAACCCGATTCTCCTCACTTTAGAACAAGTGAGTGAAACACTGACAGTCGATGTGCCGCGTTAAGGCCCCAATAAGGTAAGATGGGGCCTGCCCAAACAGGCTCAGGAAGCTACACACGGACACGCGTGCACACGCACAGATCCACTTGTGTACAGACACAAAAACACACGCAGGGGGCGTCCGAGTAGTGTAGCGGTCTATTCCATTGCCGACCAATACGGGGATCTCCAGTTTGAATCCCCGCGTTACCTTCGGCTTGGTCAGGCGTCCCTACAGACACGATTGGCTGTGTCTGCGGGTGGGAAGCCGGATGTGGGTATGTGTCCTGGTCGCTGCACTAGCGCCCCCTCTGGTCGGTCAGAGCACCTGTTCGGGGGGAGGGGGGACTGGGAAAGGGAATAGTTTGGTCCTTCCACGTGCTACCTGTCACCTGATTGCGGTACCTGTCACCTGATTGACGGATGACCCACAACCTGCTTTTAACCCTAACCAATCGGATGACAGGTACCGCCCACTGATTCCTTCACTTTGTGGGATCTAGCAACAATCCTTCAATACGGCTCTACTGACTTTGCTTCCATGGACAATTTGTATGTAGACTACGCTGTCTACCTTACCTGATAGCTGACAGAATTGTCAGCTCTTACACTCCATTTCCATCTTCAGTCTGATATTGTCTCCACCCTAACTGATTTACATGGGGGAGGGGGATTCGATTTTTTTGGGGGGGGGGTTTGATTTTTCCCTAACCAATCGCTGGAGACCAACGTATCCGCCTGAATCTAACGTCATTTCAAGTCGACACTGATGCGTAGCCATGCCAACATGCTGGTTTTGCCTGGGTTTTAAGAGTGAAGTAAAAACTAACTATGATGTCGGGCGACATTGAGAAGACAGTTTGACGACAGCGTTAGTCCTGCCAGTGCCGCTGATTGGCTAATAGTTAGACACCCCTCGCGCTGCTCATTGGATAATCGCTTTTTCAACCGAGAAACCGCTGTTACGTGCCATGATGCCAGACTCAAAGAATCAGTCAATTTGGTGGAGTGGGCTGATTCAAAGGTCTGGACTCAGGCAACTGATAGTGCAAATATTTTACACTTTCCATTTGTTAAAATATTAAATTGTGCCATGACTGATGAGCAATAGAGATACATTGTTAAACATTTCATTGGCACATTGTCTAATCAAATTAGGGGAAGCCCGTATCCCAGACTCGCTGTAACAGGTGACGGCCAGAGCGTCCACGGGGTAAGGCATTCATTAGGCCACCCGTACCTAAGGGATGGTGGGTGTAGATCGGTGTAGTGTTCGGGGACTCGTCGTTCTCCAGCAACCCCTCTGGCCCATCCGGGCGCCTGCAGCCAAGCAACCAAAAGCGTTCTCCCTACGTCTCCTTCGCGGCCTGAAGGTAACGCAATCCATGCGAGGCTTTAGCGTGTAAAACAGTGAGAGCAGCCGACACGAGTTTGAAGGAAGCTGGTGTTACGACTATCTTCTTCCTGTGGAAACGTGAGCCAGGGGAGTTATTCGACAAGAGTTCCGGCCATATGCCATTGGGTTAATCGGGTGGGATAAGGGGGCGGCACGGCGGCGCAGTGGTTAGCACGGTCGCCTCACTGCAAGAAGGTTCTGGGTTCGAGCCACGGGGTAGTCCAACCTTGGTGGGTCGTCCCGGGTCGTCCTCTGTGTGGAGTTTGCATGTTCTCCCTGTGTCTGCGTGGGTTTTCTCCGGGGGCTCCGGTTTCCTCCCACAGTCCAAAGACATGTAAATCAGGTGAATTGGCCATACTAAATTGTCCCTAGGAATGAATGTGTGTATGT
This sequence comes from Lampris incognitus, assembly GCF_029633865.1. Classification (NCBI taxonomy): domain Eukaryota; kingdom Metazoa; phylum Chordata; class Actinopteri; order Lampriformes; family Lampridae; genus Lampris; species Lampris incognitus. Next base: position 44,678,816 of record NC_079216.1, read on the forward strand.
GTGTTGGCCCTGTGATGGCCTGGCGGCCTGTCCAGGGTGTCTCCCTGCCTGCCACCCAATGACTGCTGGAATAGGCTCCAGCATCCCCGTGACCCTGAGCAGGATAAGCGGTTAAGATAATGGATGGATGGATGGATGGATGGATGGATGGATGGATGGATGGATGGATGGATGGATGGATGGATGGATGGATGGGATAAGGGGAAAAACTAGAAATAAATTTATTAAAAAAAAAATTAGGGGAAGCCATGTTTCACCTGTAGTCTTAAAGCAATCACCTTAGATGCACACACATACACACATGCACACACACACACACACTTTCACATCGACTGTTAAACATATAAAACACAAAACAAACTTGCAGACAGAGAAATATAGACACATACACACGTGCGCAAACACACACACACACACACATACACAGTTTAGTCCAGTGTACCATCACTTATACATCGACCCCCCATGCGAAGACTTAAGCCCTTCCCTCTATTGGAGGTCAGTGGCGGAGGAGCTAAATGAGAAGGGGGGTGGGGTACGATAATAAAGAGAATGATTTCCTTAAGTAATAACCTCCACTACAGTCAGAACAGTTGGGACTACTTCACGCTCTAACCACCCTGTTTTTTTCTCTTCCTCCTCCTCTCCTCCCCTCATCCGGCGCCCTCCTCCCCCTAAGTTCTCCGCCTCTTTCCCCGCCATTAATCTCTGAAAATCATTGGCTACATACATTCCTCCCAATCGATGCAATTCCACTGAGGTCTTGTCTGATTTACCACACGGCTGAATCCCTATATATGAATCTTGACTGGCCAGGGGAGAGGAGAGAGAGAAGTGAGGGAGCGGGGTGGACAGAGAGACACAAAGAGAGAGGAGGAGAAAGAGAAGATGGGAACTAAGGAGACCCCCATTATACAACCTAGACCAACGCGATGTGACAGATAGTGAAAGAGGTGAAGGCCACCCTGCTATAAGCAGTGTATATGTGTAATGTATGTGTGTGATATACTATGTGTGTGGGGGTGTATGGGTGTGCATGTGTTCTTTTAGCAGCCACCGAGCCATGCCTCAAAATTTCCAGAGCAGTGCGGTCCCACAATAGTGGACAAAACTCCTTTTGTGCCGCTAGAAAAAAAAAAACCTACATTCATCTCCATGTAAATTCACAAACACACCGCCTACGAATCAATAATAAACATGCACACAAATACCAGCCAAACAACACTTAGGATTCATTTCAGGGCTGAGGGAGCTGGGCTTTGCCTTTAGCCGAGCAGTCAAACAGATGAGACCATGCGGGCCCGGCTTTGTGTTCAAAACATCTGAGCTACTCAGCCCAGCTTGTAGGTCAGGGCTTCTCATACAAGTATCAGTGAACACTGACTTTCCCCAATTCTAAGTCCCAGCTTGTGTTTGTTTGTACAGGTTATCATAGGAATACTGTGAAGGTAGCCACCTGTGTCTGAGGTACTACGTAGGCTGTGTGCGCACATACGTATATCGTTATGAGAATTTCTTGTGTCACGTGCACCTGCACACAAATACTAACACACACACCCACACTGACTTGAACAGTTCCTCCACTGCCAAGTGGTTTCTATTGACAGCATCAATTAGGCTTTCCCTTCTCGCCTGTCATCATCAGGAATATAATGTGCAGCGAAACAGAATGGATGGCTTCCACCGGCCAGCAAATCTTTAACAATGCCCATTGATTTGCTTCACCTATCACCAGCTCGCCAGCAATCAATCAACGTCAAATTAATGGTTTCACGTTTATGTTATATTGTACTAGAGAACCATCGATATGTGTGTGTGGGTTTTGTTTTGCTGTACATATGCACACACGCATTTGTATGTGCAGGGGTTTGTGTGCCTGTGGGTATACTTGCACACACAGGTATGCAAACAGGTTTAGGCAAATGAGAAAGCAATACAAACAGGCGCCATAAAAAAAACCCACAGACAGAGAAACAGTGTGAGTGAGAGGTCATGAACTGGACAGGCATCTGACTGACACGGGGACAGCAGAACCACCTGGAATCTGGCCTAAACGTCTTGCAGCCCAGTCAGCCTACTGAGGACAGCCTCTAGCTACGAGGGAGGGAGAGCAAGAAAGAGAGAGATGGGGGGGTAGAGAGAATGAAAGAAATATGGACGGGGAGCAGGGAACTGTAGCAAAATAAAAAGAGAGGGAGTCGGAGTGAGAAAGCAACAGGGGGAGAGAAAAAGAAACAAGAGAAAGAGAGGAAAAAGAGAGAAGAAACAACAATATGGAGGAGAGGTGTCACACAGCTTGTTATCAAATGGACGGTCAATCTGAAATCCCCTGAAGCACAGGCGATTTCACTTTCAGCGTGACTGAAAGAAACAAAGACCCTGTGGTGCACACCAACTTCCAGTTCTTAGCGAGTCAATAACTAAGTCTCACGAAAACATGGACTGAAGACTGGATTAACTGGTCATGTTCACCCAGACAATAGACCTCTGTTCACCAAACCAATACTTTCAAGAGGAAACGTACAAACAACCACAACGGTCTTTTTTCCCCCACCCCTTTTTCTCCCCAATTGTATCCAGCCAATTACCCCACTCTTCCAAGCCATCCCGGCCGCTGCTCCACCCCCTCTGCTGATCCGGGGAGGGCTGTAGACTACCACGTGCCTCATCCGATATACACGTGGAGTCGCCAGCCGCTTCTTTTCACCTGACAGTGAGGAGTTTCACCGGGGGGGGGGGATCACGCTATTCCCCCCAGTTCCCCCTCCCCCCTGAACAGGCGCCCCAACCAACCACAGGATGCGCTAGTGCAGCAACCAGGACATATACCCACATCCGGCTTCCTGCCCGCAGACACAGCCAATTGTGTCTGTAGGGACGCCTGACCAAGCCGGAGGTAACACGGGGATTCGAACTGGGATCCCTGTGTTGGTAGGCAATGGAACAGACTGCCACGCTACCTGAACACCCCCCCCCCCCCGAGTCTTTTTAAATCTATTGGTGAACAGAACACTATCTCACAGCAAATGTCCATCTACAACCTTCCAAGTGACTCCATAAATATGGTGACCAGATTTCCAAAGTCCAAAACCGGCACATTACGTCAGACTGACTAGGTGTTGTGTGTGTAGACCTATGTCATGCATGTGCATGTGCATAAAAGATAATGCACACACAAAATGTGCATCTTAATTTCTTAAACTGGTTCATTAGTAGGTCTGTCACACATCTGTCTTTTGCTCAGTTTGAAATATAGCCTACAATCGTTTACATTTTAGAGTTATATTGCTCATTAGGGCTGTCGATTACATGTTTCACACGTTAAATGCATGAGGCGCTGTGATTAATGGCGATTAACATGAAAAATACATAGCAAATTGCAACTGCAGGCTATGGCAAAGAAGAAACGCGTGACAAAATGTTTAAGGGAATTAATAAGCATAGCCTACTTCTTGATCACAGGAGTCCTCAGTAACACTGAATGGTGATCCATTAGTTCAATACTGATGCCTGTCTGACAAACAACTTTGTTGGCAGGGTAGGCTCCTTCTGAATGGAATAACTAGCAGAGATAAGTGTTAGTTAGTTTGGCCTGTAGATAGATGGTTCTGTTAGTCTGCTTCAGACATGTTGCTTCAAAGATATAAGAAAGGAGAAAGCCACTTTATTTTGTCATTGTAGGTTAAAATGAAATTGTAGGTTACAATGAATTAGTTCTCTGCATTTAACCCATCCTGTTGTATAGGAGCAGTGGGAGGCATCAGCACCCGGGGACCAACTCCAGTTCTTCGTTCCATTGCCTTGGTCAGGGGCACAGACAGGAGCATTAACCCTAACATACATGTCTTTCTGATGGTGGGGGAAACCGGAGCACCCGGAGAAAACCCACACAAACATGGGGAGAACATGCAAAGTCCGCACAGAAAGGACCTGGGACAGCCTGGGGTTTGAACCCAGAACCTTCTTGCTGTGAGGCAACAGTGCTAACCACTGGGCCACTGTGCCACCCATCATATAATTCACTTCATAACTGCAACAAGCATGCAACGTGGTTTTAATCCAAAAGTCTTGGTTGATTCTTTATCAAAAAGGCACTTTTCTTCAGCATGGCAGATAGCAGGGTCCATCCCTGACCGTGGGACAACTCGAATGTCCCCCTTCTCACCTGCCACTCACCTGCCGCCTTGGAGACTCAGAGGGGAACTCATTGTCATGACAAGATAGCAAATTCTGATTGACACCTCCGACAACTAATACGCTACAGAGGGTGTTGTTTTTCCTCAGTGTGATTGCTGGTTTGATATGTGGGCTGGGCTGTTGTCACGGGGGGGCAGAAATTTAGGACCCAAATGCAAAAGCGGTAACAGGTGAAACCAAAGATTTAATAATAATAGACATGACGGTATCAGGATCACACAAGGACACATGATGGTACCCTCTGACAACCAACAAACTAAAGAGCTGAAATTAAATGCAGAGAAACATCATTAAAAAAACACACAACAGCTTTGGAGCAAATGGGTAAATGAGGAAAACTGGACAGGACTCTGGACAGGGATGGTGTCAGAGCAGGGCAAGACATGAGATGCAGGAAACAGGGCTGGAGTGGCCAGGTACGGAAGCGGCCATGACAGCTGTGTTGTTTTATTTATTCTCCTCTCAAGTACTTATGAAAATTGGGTATTTTAAGGGACAGCATAGCTTGAGATCACAACTGGCCCAGTCAAACTGGGACATCTGGTCACCCCATCAAGAGCCCTGTTTCATTGAAGGATATATATTCCCATGATTGTCAGGTTACCAAAGAATAACATCATCAAATTAAAACTCCAACAAGGTTTGTGACGCTAATGTAAAACATAACACAATTGAACAGACAGAGCATGAGGCTATAGACCTCTAAAGCATGATGACATTTTCATGCCGAAATAAGTGACTCTGGATCCAACCCTGTTTCAGTACAATGTAAAGTAAAATAATTGCCTTTCATTATGTCCAACACTAATACTGACTCTTTCTTGAAGTTTCTGGGGATTTCTCTCTTGTGCATTTCTAGATTTGTTGTGGTGGATTTAGATCTGTTTTGAAGCTGCATTAAGAAATCACACGTAACCGTTAGCATAATCTGTGTTTAACCCCTGGTGTCTACTGGCACAGCCCTGCACAACACTTCCAATGACCCCTCTCATAGTCTGGTGATACAACATACGCACCATGGTCACAGACTAACATGTTAAAAATAGGTTATAACCTTCTTCAGAAATATTCAAAAAGAATGATTGGCAAAATAGGACCCAAAAACCTTTTTACATTTTCTTCATAGGAGCAAAATAAATGGATGCATCTAAAGAATGAGAGCCCCAAAGATGACAACTATTTAGAGGTCCGTTACACTGTCCAATATAATAAGAGTTGATTGCCAGTATCCCTACAGGACAAGAGATGAGTTAGATAGATCTACTACAATGGAATCACACACACACACACAGGTGAAATCAAAATTCTGCACACTTGTATACACCACTGGCGTACACCACAAACACAGCAGCCATATTAACCACCCCATAGCCGCAACGTCCCAGCCAGGTTTTGCCACTCAAGCACAACAGCTTTATCAGTGGCTTTAAAATGGCCTCCATGCTTCTGTGGCTTCAGCCCCAATCAGGGAGCAGCCATGCAGACAGTCAGCATCCATAGACCCCCTCTTAGGCCCCACTGCACACCTGAGGAGGGGATAGTACTCATGGACTGAAGAACCTGGGAGAAAAGCAATAAACCCGAGGGCAGGGCAGAAGTAGGGAGATAGAGAAGAGTACCATGTGAAAGCAGGGAGACAGGCAGTCAGACAAGCCTGATCTACACTGTGCCTGAACACCTTGCAGCCTGGTGCAGCCTGGCCTTGAATGTCAAAGACAGTCAACAGCTGTGTCCTGTTGTTTATACTGTGCTTGTATGCCATTCACATGTCACAAGTCTACACGCAGCCAGTCCATGTTTTGTTTTTTTTGTGACATGCAATGATAAAAAATTAAAAGGAGTTACTCGATTTCACCAAATGCAGTATGCACTTGTTGAAATATACAGTATACGCAGTTTTTAGATATAGCTATATATATAGTCTTTATTGTCCTGCAGGAAATTTGTTTTCACAGCCAGTACATGTACAGAAACATACAGATAACCGTACTGCAACGTACAGATATACATACTACAGATATATAAACACACAACATTCATAACTTTCAACGCTGCTACTGCAAAGAATTTATCACTCAAGAAATGATAAAAGTGGTTTTAGAGGAGGAAATAAGGCAGTTGTCCAAGAAGTCATTAACTCGAACTAAATTATATCGTTTGTCAGATGTGCTAGAATACTTTTCTTCAAGAGCAGTCATAAAAAACAGACCAAGTTAGAGTTCATCAAGCAATCGGAGTTTAAGCTAAATGTGACTGATGGGCCCAATTTGCCTTAAATTGCAACCTTTGCAATGTTACAATTTCGTTTAACAGACACTTTTATCCAAAGCGCCATACATCTGAGAGCTAATACAACTCAAGCAAGAATCTTGTCAGGAGGCAACAACGCAAGTAAGTGCCAAAAAAACTAAGTTCAAGTCTGATAGGACACATGTGTCAAAAGGCAGTGCACAAAGGCAATGCATAGGGTGCATAGAAGCAATTTTTTTTGTGTATTATTATTGACACCATCAGGTCTGGTGGAGGTGTTCGAGAAAGAGCTGGGCCTTTAGCTTCTTCTTAAAGGTGGAGAGGGACTCAGTGGATCAAATGGAGATTGGTAACTCGTTCCACCAACGGGGAACTACAGAAGAGAAGAGTCTGGCTAGTGACTGAGGGCCCCGTTGCAATGTGACTGCTGCACATGTGTATAGTATTGCAGTGTCCATTTTGAAACACATATTGTTCAGCCCTAGTCCTTGTCTAACTGAACTGGTGTAGGAACGTGGGCTTGCTGCGTGGCTAAGCTAGTGTGGCCTGGTCCATGCTTTCCTTTGCCACGTGAGTGCGTGAGTGAGAGCTGAGGGGCCTTTGGCTGCACGACAGATTAGAGCAGCAGGCCAAAACAGGAGCCACTGCAACGGCCATGTGTCCGTGTGAGTGTGTGCGTGTGCGTGTTTCTGTGTGTTAGTGTGTGTGTGTCAGAGCAAAGCCTAATCACTTAATGAGCACGGAGCAGCACCACTCCTCTGAGCAGGACAGCCCAGCCAGATCAACCAGAGGCCCTGTGCACTCTCCCTCTAATAATACCAACCAATCCAAGCCCGGGAGAGCCAACAGGGAGCCGAGCCCAGTGGCCGGTCCCAGCTGCCACTCATGATGCAGACCTGTTGCCAAGCCATCTCTCTCCTAGGGGCCTGGGAACGAGATCTGACAGATTAACAAATGGTTAATGGGGGAATGGGATATTATGCTCTGTCATTAATCTGAATAGGTTTGGCACGGACCAGTGATGAATGCTACAAATGCCAGTAACCGAACAACTCCTCACACACACAAACACACACACACACACTGAAGGCTTTCAACATCAAATGGGCCCAGTGCTTCAATATTTCTACATGCCTGAAATGTTCGATGTGACCGAAACAAGGCCTGAAGTTTTTCAAGCGAATACAGATTCCAAGTATTTGCTGCACTTGAGAGCGTGGCCTAATAGGAAGTGGAAATGCGGTCAGCTAGTCTAGCTAGACTAGAAATTGCCGGAAATATAAGTGCCAGAGAAATCATGATAATAACTGTGATTTACAGGGATCTGTAACTTAAAAATATTGACTTCTACAATTCCAATATGTCTGACCTGCAACACAGACAACACCAATAATGCTCCACTTTTACACAAGTCTGTAATGGACCACCATTGCAATGACATGTCATTACATGACCACAGCGCCTGGCATCTAGCACCATGACTAGCTAGTATACGCGTCAGAGTGCAAACTAAAAGAGAGCTGAGTCTGGATGTTGTTTCCTTCGATGTGCTTTTGCAGTGAACACAAATGATTTAATAAGACTGGTGGAACACCTAGCCAAGGTGTCTTTAATACTGCATTAGTAATTAATCTGTTATGAACCTATCGATTGACGCATAGCTTGCAACACTCGGTTTTGCTGTTGAACTGCACAATATAGTAATTCTGCCATACAACAGTGTGGGTATGGTATGGCTTGTAACTTCTGCGTCCTAAACTTCTCATGGAGATGGTTTTTCAGCTGAGCCATGGAATAAAGAGACTTCTTCTGGGAAATCTGTGGGGTTAACAGCCCCGGTATGTTGTTACAGACCAGAGGAGTGTCAGCTATGAACACACACACACACACACACACACACACACACACACACACACACACACACACACACACACACACGCACACACACATGCACTAACACCACAGGGGAGGTATTGTGACAAAGCACTCGGTGAAAATAGGTGATGGGTCAGGTGAATGAATTGATCAAGACAGTTGTTCAAAAAAGGCAGCTATGTCTAAAGGAACACACACACATGCACACGCACACGCACAGCAGCTCAGCATGACCAGCTGGACAGGGTAGGGGAAGTAACGCCTATTGTAGCAGTTTTAGACAACAGATGGAAGGAAAATCTCTCAGTAGAGAAAAGGAGAGGAGAGCAGAGGAGAGGAGAGAGAGGCGAAAGGGAAGAGGAGAGCAGAGCAGAGCAGCGCACGCGGGAGGAGAAGGCAGGGGAAGAGAGGGGGAGAGAGGAGAGGAAGAACTCTCTCTTTCTCTCTCGCTCTCTCTCTTTTTGGGCGGCTGGTTCACAGAGCATGCTGCATCACACTCCCCCTGCCATCTCTGCCGACACAGGGCTGCGCCTCCCTTTCCTTCCAGTGGCTCCACGCACTGCATGCACTTGACCGCAGAGGATTCTCGCCCTCCGGTTACCAACACACACAAACTGAAAGTGCACGAGGATCCATACCCACCTGAGCATGCGGGCTTGGCCAACACGAAAAGCACAGCTTTGTGACGGAAGGTGAGCAACTGAGAGCATCTGCATTTTAGGGGCAGATGGGGCGGTTTGTTTTTCGTTTATTTCCATGCTATTTCGATTCAACTTCCATAAACTGCAGTGTCATCGCTGCCACTGCTAGATATTTTAAGATGAACCACAGATAAAGCACTTATTCTGTGAGTCCTGCACCCACTTGTAATGTATATGAATCAGTGCAGCCTTTTATTCCTCCTGGTGTAATCTATGTGAAGCTGGGACTTTCTATCTATGAAGGAGAGAACCAGTGCATGCAAGCGTTGCAGACAGGACCTATAGGAGAAACGCCTTCCTGCCTTCCTGCTTGCTCGCAGAGACTAAGAATAGATCAAGGTATCAGGCAAATCAGGATTAGCGGCGTTGTGCTCAAATCACACACACACACACACACACACACACACACACACACACACACACACACACACACACACACACACACACACACACACACACGAAGTTCGTTTTCATAGCCTACACACCATCTTCATTAGTCCTGGATGCACACACACCCAGTCAGACTTCAACGCTCAACGTACAAAACCACTATGATGATGATGATCATCATCATCATCATCATCACCCAAATCCCCCGTCCAACAGACGCGCACCATCATATCAACAATTATTATATCAACTCCTGCACACACCCTCGCAAATTCCACAAGAAAGCAAGGGCAAGTGTTCGGCAACTAAGTGGTAGTAGGGGATTTAACACTTGCAGACACACAGCCGAACAAATAATCAACTCGCCACGGAGTGCCCTGAAAAAAAACAACAAACACCCATAATAATTTGTTCCAATTTGAAGGGAAGTGACCAACCTGTCTGCCCTTTCCCGAGCGTCTTCTCCAAGCGATAAGGTCCCACGTAATTGGCATGTTGGGCACCGCTGCTGTCTTTCCCAGACGATGACATGTCTGTCGATCTGTGCACGAAACCGAGAGCGCAGTGGCGGTTATTCGGAGAATAACGCACTCCTTGTGGACGCTCCAGCCGCTGTTATTTCTTTTTTCTTTTTTTTTACTCCACAACCTCCTCCCGTCGCTCTACCGGTCTCTCTCTCTCCCCCTCTCTCTCTCTCTCTCTCTCTCCCGCTCGGTGTTGTTCTCCCTGGCTGTCGCTCTCTCGCTCCCTCTCTCTTGCTTTTTTTTTAAGGAGGGAAGGCTCCTTCTCTCGCCGCTTTTCTCCTTTACTGCAGACGAGCCGCAAGTTGGTCCTTCAGAAAGCGATTATCATTGTTGGCGGAGGCTGCGCTGCCGGTGCGTGTCTGTGGGAGCGCTGTAGAGACTTCGGGGCCGCAGCGGGGTTTTTTTTTTTTTGAGTGATTGACAGTAGATCCGGCCAAACAGCAAACGTGCACACCTAGGGCACCGCCCAGCTTGTTGCTGGAGCGACTTCTTCAGTTTGCGGTCAGTTTGTGACATCCATGACGAGGGGATGCGGACGGCGGTCTGAGTTTGAGTTTCTCTCCCACAGATATTGAGAACGAGTCGTAGCTCATCGGACAACGTTCGCCCTGTTTATCAATTTCAGTTGTTTTATCCATTTTTGATTGAGTTTATTTCCCTTATTTTCTTCTGCTCTCGCTCTCGCTCTCTCTCTCCCTCGCGCTCTCTCTCTCTCACACACACACGCACACACGCGTATGTGGGTAGCGCTATAGTTTTAGGACCCCCTCACTGACTACATTCATTCCCTAGCCAATAACCCTTACCTTAACTTAATCCTAATTCTGGTTTTTACCCTAAACCCAAATCTAAACCCTAACCTAAACTAAACTAATCTAACCTTAAACCCTAATTTTAGAATAGCCCCTTTGAAGATGTCCACGCACACCAAGTTTGTCCTCACAAAAAAGGGCTGTCAAAGGTTGGATCTCACAATTACAGCAGTATGTGCGTGTGTACACACACACACACACACACACACACACACACACACACACACACACACACACACACACACACACACACACACATACACACACACACACACATACACACACACACACATACAACCCCAAAGTGAATGTGTATGTGCGGAGCAGGGGAGAAACTGTGTTGACCCTCTGATTCATTTCACACACCACTGGTCTGAGACCAGTGACTGTGGCTCTGGCCTCTGTCTGTTCCTCACACCCTGGGAGAGTACAGGTGTCAGGGGATGGCTGTCCAATCTCCCACACCGACAGCACAAACACACACACACACACACACACACACACACACACACACAAGCAAATACATGTGTACACATGCACACAGACACTCACCCCTTACACACATATATATACTGTACTTGGCAACGTTTGACTGTTCCTTAATTGCACAGCACCTTGCAAGAATTGGCTGCATCAAATGTAGAAGGTAGGCCACTATCCTAGTCAGGCTGTGCGTGTTTTTCCAGCGTTTTCAAAATATTGAAACACTCTTTTGAATCATGCACCCCCTTTTTCTTTCATTTAATTATTTATCAGATAAAGAATGATATTGTTATTGTACATCACCTAATTTGCATTTGTTTTCCCCCAGCACCCAAGACAAACATTATGCTGCTTAAACGTTTCACAATTGTGCCATGTTTTAAATACGCAAGTAAACAATTGCATTACAAAACACTCAGATGCGAGCCTTGCCAAGGCAGTGTAATAGGGGAGCGAGTAACAAGTATTTACCCTGGGGATCATTTTACTCAACATGTCTGCAGACATAAAGGGCAGTATGGTGAACTCTATACACTGTATGGTCCTCGATGTGCCCCAGTTCGGTCACTTTAAAGGTCTGTACTGAGTATGTGTCCTGTCCCCCCCCCCACCCCCATCAATGTCCTTCATCTCGCTGGGCGCTGGGCTGTGTTGGGGAGGTGTAACCCAGAGTAATGCCCATGTGACTGCGGCGTGCCAGGTGGAACGGGCATGTGATGTCAGAGCCAGGTGCCAGGTGGGCGCCATCTCAATAATGCATCACACCCAGCACTGGCACTCACACCGGCACTCACACCACTTTGAAGTGTTCCAGAAACATCTGTAGCTTGGCTTTTAATCACCTTGTTGGTCCCTCCCTTCCTCCCGCCGCCGCCGCATACTTCTTCACTTCTAACCCCTCTTTCCTCTTCAACCTCCACCCTTCTCTCTCTCTCGCTCTCTCTCTCCCACTCTCTTCTCTGCGCTGGAATTAATGAGCCATCTTGGTTTGTGTTAGAGTTTGGGTTAAGAGAGGAGAGAGAAAGATGAAGAGGGAGAACGTTTGTATGTGTGTGTGTGTGTGTGCGCGCGCGTGTGTGCACGCGCGCAAGTGTTTACCCACAGAGGCACCAGACTGCAGAACTAAATCAACAAGATAAACAAAATTCAAACCACATCCTTTGGTCCGCTTGTTTGTGGCACATTCAGCAGGGCAACAGAGATGTATCAAAGACTTCCATTAGATGGCACAAATAAAACATCTCCCACGAAGCAATCTGCTGTAACAGGCTTTAACCTTCACAGCACTACTAATCATGGCCTCCCCCAACAAATGATCAATCTAAATAACACCCAAATTAATTGTCGGATCAGAGGAAGATTTGCATAGAATGGACTGTGTAGAATGGCTTCTTTTGTGGAACTGCGTGCTCTCCATAGCGGGACGTGTCTGTAAAGCCCAGCTTGTCTAACAAGGGGAAACGGAAAAACTCACACGCTCAAAGAAGGAAAGGGAGAAAGCAAGTGTAACGGTCACGGATGACCAGACTCGCTCACCCCTGGCTAACGGGTCGCACCCTTTAGTCGACTGATTAACGTAGTCGCCCGTGGTGCAGGAGACCCCGTTCGCATCCCGGGCTGCCCCCCTGAATTCACTACATTGGTGACAGAAGTGGGATGGTGAGACCGTGAGGCCATCGGAGGCATGTGCACCCAGAGGCGCGAGGGAGCTGGTATGCTGATGCGCGGGGATGCGCTTCCCGAAGGAGGCGGGGTAGTGTAACGGTCACGAATGACTAGACTCGCTAGCCCCTGGCTAAGGGGTCAGACACCTTTAGTCGACTGGTTAACGTAGTCACCCATAGTGCGGGAGACCTGGGTTCGCGTCCCAGCTGCGGCGGTTCCCAGCTGCCCCCTGAATTTGCTACACAAGCGAGTAAGAAAAATAACACAGAGAGAGAGAGAGAGAGAGAGAGAGAGAGAGAGAGAGAGAGAGAGAGAGAGAGAGAGAGAATGATCGATGGAGAGAAAGGGGGAGGAGGAAGGGTGTACCAGAGGAGAAAACTTTTGGAAGTGGCTGAACATGCTTGATGCACGGCAAGAGTCCAGCCACCTCCGGATATAAAAGAGCCCAGACTGCTTGATGCCACTTCAACACTATTATACAATGGATTGCTTTGTTGCAGAGTCAGACAAACTCATTAGGGAGCCCTGAGCACAAGGCTAAACTTATGTGCACGTGCGCATACACGAGCACACTTGCAAAAGCACACATGTACATGCACTGGATACGGTACAAAGTATCTGCCCAGGATCAGATGTTACTCGTGCAAACGCATACAGACACAAACCCAGCGCTTGGTGGTTATACAAATGGGTTATGGCTTGCTAGCTGTGTGCTGGAAGCTTTTGGCTGTTGTCAGACAGGCCAGCATGGTGTGCTTGATTAATTAGTCTGTCACACGCATACAGAGGAGACTATTAGTGTCCATCTGCAAACGTTTAAAAAGCTGGAGGAGAGAGGGATGAGGGAAAAGGGCACTGAAGGTGGATGGATGGAAGGATACCTAGCCCTGTACCTGTCAACCATAACATTCATTCATCACCTGTTGGCCCGCAGAGTTGGAGTTGCAGTGCAAAAATGAAATGGATGGAAAGGGAGAAGAAGGAGCGGGGGGCGGAGAGAGAGAGTTAAATGGGAGAGAGCAGCGGGGCTTTGGGGGGCAGAGAAGCTCATAGAACAAAAAAAAAAGAGACACAACTGAATAAACCTGGGAGAATTCCCAATGTATAGATGTTTTTCCCCAGTTCTAGTTCCTGAATGTATAACAATGCTAGTTCCTTTACTCACTTGTTCCATTACAGCGCTATCACTTCCTCGTGCTCAGGTGAGACTGATGACACCCCATGTGGGACATCCTTGGCTCATGCAGCTGGCTTTGTGCAGGTGGGGTTAAGTACACCAGCGACACAAAGGGAAGGTGTACTACTTCACCAGTCTACAAAAAACTACACAATAATGTAAAGAAGACCCCTGCTGGGTTCATGTGACAGAAAATTAGAGTTTTATTTCCATCTCCTCACACGTGCTTTTGTTTTGTGTGTGTAATTGCTAAAGTAATTGTGTTAGTTAATGTGTGTTTTCGTTAATCTGACAGTGTGTGTGCATGTGTGTGTGTGCATGTGTAATTACTAAAATAATTGTGTTTATTAACGTGTGTTTTGTGACTGTGTGTGTGTAATTACTAGAGTAATTGTGTTGGTTAATGTGTGTTTTAGTTCATGTGTGTGTGTGTGTGTGTGTGTGTGTGTGATTACATTGCGTTCTTGTTTCCATCCTTCTGTAAGAACGTATAAACATCCCTCTGTTAAACCATACATGTTCAGTTACTGTATTGATTCTGATGTATTCGCAAACATTTCTGCTAATAAACCGGATGTAGTTGTTGTTGATGAGGAGGGTGGAAAAGTATGTGTACTACAAGTAGGGTGTACCTTTGATTATAGTTTGGAAGAAAGTTTTTTTGACAAAATTTCTGAAATATTAACCACTGGTCCAGATAACTGCACAATTGGATCATCAGTGGCAGCTGAAAGTGTTTATATCCTGTAGCTTGGGCCGTGTTCACAGACTAGTGGCTAGAGGTTTACGGATGGTGGGGTTGATGAAGAAAAGGGCGAAGCAACTAACGAGATGTTGTCTGGTTTCAGCTATTACTGCCAGCTGTTCTATATGGAGAGACGCTGCTTTCTCCATCCTTTTTTTTTTGGATTCCCCCCTTTTCTCCCAATTGTACTTGGCCAATTACCCCACTCTCCCGAGCCGTCCCGGTCTCTGCTCCACCCCCTCTGCTGATCCGGGGAGGGCTGACAGTGAAGAGTTTCGCCAGGGGGACATAGCACGTGGGATGATCACGCTATTCCCCTAGTCCCCCCCCCCCAACAGGCATCCCGACCGACCACAGGAGGCGCTAGTAAAGCGAACAGGACACATTCGGCTTCCCACCCGCAGACACGGCCAATTGTGTCTGTACGGATGCTCGACCAGGGTGGCACGGTGGTGTAGTGGTTAGCACAATCGCCTCACAGCAAGAAGGTCCTGGGTTCGAGCCCCTGGGTAGTCCAACCTTGGGGGTCGTCCTGGGTCATCCTCTGTGTGGAGTTTGCATGTTCTCCCCGTGTCTGTGTGGGTTTCCTCCGGGGGCTCCGGTTTCCTCCCACAGTCCAAAGACATGTAGGTCAGGTGAACCGGCCATACTAAATTGTCCCTAGGTGTGAATATGTGTATGTGTGTGTGTGTGTGTGTGTGTGTGTGTGTGTGTGTGTGTGTGTGTGTGTGTGTGTGTGTGTGTGTGTGTCGGCCCTGTGTGATAGTCTGGCGGCCTGTCCAGGGTGTCTCCCCGCCTGCCGCCCAATGACTGCTGGGATAGGCTCCAGCATCCCCACGACCCTGAGAGCAGGATAAGCGGTTCGGAAAATGGATGGAAAATGTGTGTGTGCTGTGGGTAAATGGGATTTGGGGATGTTGAAATGTTAAAAAAAAAATATCAGTCTTTCAACTGTAATTGTTCAGTTCGATCTGTTTTCCTTGAAAAAAAATAAATTTTTTCAAAGCGTGTGTGTGTGTGTATGACAGTGTCAAGAAATTCTCGACGAAATACATATTGCATCAAGAATAGAAGGGTAACCGTAGCCACGGACTACACACAGACACAGCTTAAGGGGAACGCTCGAACGAAATGTCACATGCGAAGAGAAGGAATGCGTGGTGTCTTGTCACATGCACCTGAGAATAAACTTCTCATAATTACCCAGACACTACAGCACTCTTCTGCATGCCCTACACTTGCCATTATGCACAGGACTTTAGAGTGCAGGACACTTGAGCCCCTATCCCCTCTTGGTGCAAATCAGCATGAGCTCCCACACACACACACACACACACACACACGTGCCACCGTGCAGCATGTACCCTGCTCAGTGGTAGGCCTGTGTACATTTCAAATGTCAGTACAGTGTGCTGGCTGTATACTGACATGCCCATGGGTGAGGCTGTGGAGGGGATGCTCAAACCACAGGGAATCTGCAGCCTTGGACACACACACACACACACACACACACACACAAAAGCACAGCCCATACGTAGTAGGTATACATAGGGAATACAAGCAAACGCAAAACACGCACACACAGCTGCAGCTCCACTGCCCCCTGCTGGATAGAAAAACGAACCCCCCCCCCCCCCGTCCCTCACCACCAGAACCTTTCCCCAAGAAAATAATTCCCACATGAAACTGCAGATTTCATCTAATTATCAGATTTGGAAAGTTACCCCCCCCCCTCCAATTATGACATGTACCCTTTCGTTCAGGTATCATCTCTGAATTGTTCCGTCACGTCTCACCTCTAGTCTGTTGCTACTGACTTCTTGATAGCATAGCCGTACGCAACTGACCCAGTTTCCCTCTGTGTCTCCTCTCTTGCGCAGCAGCCTTTAAGCCTTGAACAGCACAGTTAGTGAAATACGTTGGGATCCCGACCAAAGCAGATTGACTCGGAGAGAGAGAATCTATTTCCCATAACAAGTCTGGAGACAGAAAATGGGACCCCTTCCCAGCACGGCAAAAAAAAAAAAACCCAACTCAAATCAGTCCTGAAAATGACTTAATCTACAACAATTATGTTATAAACAAAGAAAGCTGTGAAGGGGGTAGGGGGAACAGAAGAAATTCGTAACTTGTTATATGCATGCATGCATTCAATGTACAGCGCATACACATACAGTACCTGCAACGTTAAACAGTCTCTCTCCCTCCCTCTCTCTCTCTCTCTCTCTCTCTCTCTCTCTCTCTCTCTCTCTCTCTCTCTCTCTCTCTCTCTCTCACGCACGCACACGCACGCACAAACACAAAACAAAGCAAGAGTTTCCCTTTTCATCTAAAGCCTTTGTTATGACGATGAGCGTAATTGCAGTACAAGAAGCAAATTGTTAGTAATCATGTGGGGGGTTTGGCTGTGGTGTTGGGTAATTAGGTTGGCTGTGTGCGCCACACACCAATTGTTGGGACATTTAATAGCCACATAAGGAGAAGGACCACAGGCTACATTTAACACTAATAAATGAACTGATCAATCATTCGGTGCGTGCTATTCCCATTGTTTCTCTACCGTGTAATACCTATTTTACAGCACACAAAAATTTGCATAACGCTTTACATTAAGTGCATGCAATAAGTGTAAGTTAATAGGTAATAATGCCCTTATAAGTCCTTATGAAGTGCTTAGTAACATTGTTATATGTTAACAAGACCATAATAAGTGTTAGTTAATAGATAAAAGTCCTTATAAAGTGCTTAGTAACATTGTTATATGTTAATAACACTATAATAAGTGTTAGTTAATAGATAAGGCCCGTATAAGTCCTTATGAAATGCTTAGTAACATTATTATGTTAATAAGACTAAAATAAGTGTTAGTTAAAAGATAATAAGGCCCGTATAAGTCCTTATGAAATGCTTAGTAACATTGTTATATGTTAATAAGACAACACACAGCACCCCATATGATATACATCAAGGTTATTATTAACCCTTATAAAGTATTATTAACACATAATAATGTTAATAGACATTTAATAATTACTTAAAATGGCCTTATGACCTATTAACTAACACTTATTACATACACTTAATGTAACGCGTTACCCGAAAATGTGTATACAAGATATGATAACTAATGTGCCAATCTGTGACCACTCAACAGTATTGGCGTCATAAAAAACATCAATATCACCCTTCCCTCTGATTTAATATAGCTGAGGACTGGACTTATGTGTTGCATGTTAAAGAAGAGCAGGAGTCACCAGACGTTGATAACATTTTTGTAAATTTATGGTAGAGTCTGATGGATCCAAAATATATTATTTTGTAAATTGTCCTTTCTCAGACAGAGACGTCATGTTATTTCGTTTTCATTTTACGAACTCGGCCTCTTACGGTCTCGTCAGTTTGAAGGCATCTCTCTTTGCTAAACTCCGACTACTCCTACCGCAGCTGCAGTCATGGTGCATCTGTGCTGTAGAGCATTGTCCTGTGCCCACTCAGCTCCGCGCTGATGAGATGTAGAGCAGTGGACCATGTGGCCGGCTACGCAGGTGACCTTTCCCCGATTCTCTGTCTAACATTGGCTGAGTACAAAGCATTTACCCTTGAAAATGAATCATACATACTCTAAAGCAAGCTTTCTTTTTCAGCCAGTTGGGAGATTGGCCTCCGGCAATGTCATTTGCTTCTTTTCTGTATCACAGCCAAATAGTACTTGTGTACCTATATGTTTGTGAGTGTGTGCATGAACATGTGTCATGTGTGTGTGTGTATGTGACCAAACATGTGTCTGTGCATGTGTGTGCACGCCCATGTGTTGTGTGTGTGTGTGTGCACCTTTATATGAACATGGATGTATGGCACATGCAAATGCATGTGTTTAGATGCCCAGTGTTGTAACTGTGCTTGTACAGCATGTGATAAACGTCCAGTTAAACAACATAGCCGCCTGGCCGAGGCCACGTCATGGCTGAGTAACTGCGGTATTAAAAGTGATCCGATAAGAAAAGATTCATACGAGGGGCTCTATAAACGAATCTGTGGTCTTCACTAGTTTTAACAGCCTCCGGGTCATGCGGCAGGGTTCAAGTGGCCTACGACTCTTACAGAGAACACTAAAACCCCATTAATCTTCACATAAACAGAGGTACCCCGTTATTAGGTGAGCGATGGCTGTCGGGGTGCCTGCCGTTGTGCTGCTGGGTTTGAACGCGAGTCGAGGTGCTAAACAGCGAGGAAGCAGAGCACAATGGGCTGCGGTGTGTCTGCATCAAAAGAAGCATGTGAGAACAGGGCACATTAAGGTGCTTTTCTACACTAATCTATTTCCCACTATTCTCATTAAATGCGATGTGCTGTATGTGCCGTGCGTTTGATGCCGCTTGCCTGGTTGTGGGATTTTTCAAATGGTGAAACCAACGATACAGCCTCATCTTGTTTGTTCGAAGGCTTTAAAGTAGCTAATGCTATAGTATTGTGCAGCAGCCTTGAAGCTTTTGTCTTTGGCTCAGAGGGAGGGGAAGAGGGGAGCAGAGGGGGACAGCCGAGGCGGGCGGCACAGGAGTGAGAGAGAGAGAGGGAGATGGATGGAGAACGAGAGGGAGGCGACAGACGCGTGCGATGCAGGGGTGGCTTGGGCTGTCGGGAAGGAGCGACAGCGGCAGATGTATTACCAGGGACATCTCCATCCCTGCTGACAGTGGTCTAGGCCACACACCCACACATACAATCTTGCACACCCACACACACATACACATATACACACACACACACACATTAACTAACACAAACTATAGTCACACACATACACACACACACACACACACACACACACACACACACACACACACACACACACACACACACACACACTCACACACACTCACACACACTACCAAGCTGATTGAATCCAGCAGCTTGGCCTCACATTGGGCACAGGGGGCAATGACTGGCCCCTCTTTTCCCATCAGCCCCCTGCCTTCACCGACTCCCACTTTCATTACCACCACCCCCACCCCACACACACACACACTCACACAGATACATATATACCCAGACCGAAATATACGTTACCATACTGTCCTCTCCTCCTTTCTCTTCCACTCCTCTTCTCTGTGAAATGCCAGGCTGGCAGGGGGTTGCACCGGGTTCCTCCGGAGAGCAATAAAAGCTGATTGGAGTTAAAACAGTTGGTCAGGCCTCCCCGCCCCGGCATCTGTTGGATTACAGACAGCCAACCTGTCATCTGTGAAATGAAGGCTAGGATGGGGGAAGAGGGGAAAGGCCACAGGAGGGACAGAGAGAGAAAGACAGAGAGTTGGTGTGTGGGAGAGAGAGAGAGAGCGAGAGAGAGAGAGACAAAGAGAGGGAGGGAGAGCGAGAAACAGAGAGTGATAGAGAGAGAGAGGGGGGGGGGGAATGTGAGAGAAAGGTTAATGAAAGGCTGCCACTTAAAATAGGTTCAATGAGCAGGACGAGCCAGAGGAGAGGACAGCAAACGTGTATCTGCTTCGCTAAAGGCAACGGCGTCGAGAGGGAGGCAGGGAGGGGGAGTCTGAGGTCAGATGGAGGGAAAGATGGGACACACCTGACCTTTAGATGAATCATTCCATCTCCCTCTCCTCATGTATCACTGCCTCTGGCTATGAGCAGCAGTCCCTTTGACCCACCCCGCCCCCACCCCACCTGTGCCACTACCCCCAAACACCCATCCTACGTTATACCACAATCCCTTTCCCTTCTTCCTCTCCCGTCCACCACTGCAAACACCCCCCCACCCACCCCAAACGCCCCAGGGAATCATTTTCACTCTTAAAAGCGTCAATTAACCTTACCCCTTCATGCACACATGTGTGCACGCTCCAGATAGCCTCACGTCTGCATACACCTCTCGCTCTCTCTCTCTTATATCAATCACAGGTGGGAAGGTCATTAGCTCAGGTGAAAGAGGCTTATAGCGACATTTCTCCAGTGACGTGTAAAGGAATGCGAGGCCGCCTATCACACCAGAACAGCACGATGTAGACACATTGTCTGTACATAGGTAATGATGACACAGTCATAAATTGTATGAAGATAATTAGTGCTGAGAGTGCCCTAGGATATTTGTTTAATTTCATGCTTCAAAAAATAGTTCACATCTATTTTGTTCACTTCCACTGGATATTTTTTCTTTTCTTTTTTTCTATGTGTGTGTGTGGGGGGGGGGTCACTGGCTGACACTGAGACTTCAAGGTTGCGGTAATATATGGAGAATTCTTTCGCAACTCCACTTTTCCCGGGTTCTTCGTCTCCGGCGCTCTGTTGAGACAACAGTGGCCCCCTGCCCAAACATCCTAAATAATGCCAGACCGTCTCTTACACTTAAACCTGCTTTGACATTCAAAACACCAGCATTACTCGGCGTTCGGTGCAGTGTGCCAGAATCTTGAAAGAGCTTAATGAAATAATCAAAGCTCCACAGATCTGCTTTGATATCAGTGTTTCAGGATCATAACTAAAGCTAGCAGTAGGAAACCAAATTCGTGCACGTGCTTGCACGCACGCACACACACACACACACACACACACACACACACCGAGTTTGACAGAAAATGTCCTCTGGTATAAAGCAAACCTGGAGCTGCAAGATTAGTGAGCTACTCAGTAGTTCCAACAGTAAACAGCAGCCGGGGTCTTTGGTTCTATTAAAACAGCAGCCCCTCTTTGTGCATATGTGTCTTTCAGTGTGCATGGGAGTGCAAATGTGTGTGTCCGTGGCTGTGCATGCATATATACACGGGCATGTGTGTGTGTGTGTGTGTGTGTGTGTGTGTGTGTGTGTGTGTGTGTGTGCCTGCACACTGTTGTGAGTAAACCAGAAGGGGAAGGGGAGGTTAAATCCACACAGCTGTTCTTAGAAACAGAATTGGCTGGTGTGTGAATGCCTGCAGGCAGGGAACTAGTATGTACCCTTGTATTCCCTTTCATCATCATTTCACTGCGATACGACAGAGCCAGGCTGCTGTTTAGGCCACAAAGTCCAAAACGTACAAGTGCTAATGTCATAGCCGAAGTGGCGTAATATGATCTTCTGATGGGAGAAGGAATCGCCTCAATCATAACACGAGCACAACTTGCGAATACTGATGAGCAGCATCAATTCAAACAGCCTTGTTTAGCCAGTTTGGGCTACTGTGCTCCGACTCCTCCTTTCAATCATAACATTGAGTTTACACAGACAAGGAGAGAACCTGTCTGATCCTGCCTGGGCTGCACTCTGTAACAACATCACTGCCTTTCAATTAGCAGCTGATGAGGGTCTGGGGACTGATTTCACACCTGATTCTAATAATGGGCCTGATAAGGGGGATTAAGATTGTGTGGAGAAACACACTTAAATATGCACGTTTTGCATGCAACGTAATATACACAACATGTATCTGAGAGTGTGATGTGCACCATGTGCACGATGTCTATATTTGTTATGCAAAGATGACTCAAACACACACACACACACACGATTTTACCCTGCACTAAAACACACCCAGTCATTTCACCACTGCCACCTTCTTCCCAACACCCAGCAGAGCTCTCCCTGGGCTTATCAGTGTTTAATAGGTGTTGATTGGCCTATTATTATTCTGGTTAATCTGCCTGTGGGTGGCTAATAGAGGAACTCCATCAGGAATGTTATCGGCCGTGGGCAGAAGGTGAGCACGGAGCAAATCCTGAGCCGGAGGAAAGGAGGGGGAGAGGGATGTGAGGAGAAGAGGACGCAAAGGAGACAGAGAGGTGAGGTTAAAGGTGAGGAAAGATGAAGTGGCTAGATTGGCGTGGAAAACCTGGTAGGAGGAAATTTTGGGGCAAGATGAGTTTATTTGTATAGCACCTTATCTTTTTTCTTTTTTTTTGTTTTGATTTTGATATACTACTGATCCCCATAGGGAAATTGCATTCTGCATTTAACCCACCCTAGCTGTGTAGCTAGGAGCAGTGGGCGCTGCCGTGCTGCACCCGGGGACCAACTCCAGTTCGTCTTGCCATGCCTCGGTCAGGGACACAGACAGGAGTAGTAACCCTAACATGCATGTCTTTTTGATGCTGGGGGAAACCGGAGCACCCGGAGAAAACCCACTGCAGACACGAGGAGAACATGCAAACTCCACACGGAGGACGGCCTGGGATGACCCCCAAGGTTTGAGAACCACGGGGTTCGAACCCAGGACCTTCTTGCTGTGAGGCGACAGCGCTAACCACTGCGCCACCGTGCTGTCAATCATTCAATCATCGCAGAGGTCACTCAATGTGCTTTACAGGCAAAAAATAAGAAAAAAAGCATTACAAAAGCGTAAAATGAAATAAGTAAAAGTACAGACAAATTCTATAAAAGTACAGACAACTTTAAAACTGCATTAGTGAAATAAATAAAAGTGCCATAAAAACGGATTAATTAAAAGTAACAACAATCGGAGCAGAATATATAAAAATAGCAAAATATACAAAACACACTCACACACACACACACACACACACACACACACCAAGAACTTAACCGTAGGCTGTATTGAAAAGTAAGGTGTTTAACCTGCTTTTGAATGTGTCCAGTGTGGGGCCTCTCTCAGGTCCTCAGGCAGGGCGTTCCATCTACTTGGGGCGTAAATAGAAAATGCAGCTTCCCGTGCTCTAGACCTAGCACGAGGGATGGTTAAAAGACCACTGCCATTGGACCTGAGGCTTCTTGCTGGTTTGTAAGTATTTAACATTTCTTTTATATAGTGTGGTGCAAGGCCATTTAGCGCTTTGTATACAATTAACAGAATTTTAAAATCGATTCTGCAGAGCTCCAAGAACAGGTGTAATGTGATCATACTTTGTAGTTCGGTAGAGAACACGTGCTGCCGCATTTTGAATGAACTGTAGTTGGTGCACAACTGATTTTGGGAGGTCGGTGAATAGTCCATTACAGTAGTCTAGTGTACTTGTTATAAATGAATGGATTAATTTCTCACAGTTTGATTTTGATAGAAAGCCCCTTAGTTTTGAAATGTTTTCAAGACGGTAGAAGGCTGTTCTTGTGAAACAATTGATGTGGCTTAAAAAAAAGAAAAAAGGTAAGCAACAAAAAAACAACGGGAAAAGAACTGGTTTAACTTCAGTTTGAAAGGATTTTGATGTGGGAGATCCTGAGCCGTGTTAATGTAAGGTACCTTCAGAGGGTTGGATGTTGTTCTTACAGACTCCTGTGAGTGAGCCGGGTCCCCAGAGAACCTTTCTATGATTGATGCTGCCTCGTTCCTTGGCCTCAGTGTTATTTCTAAATAGGGGGCTGGAGTAGAGGCTGGGGCGAGGTGATTAGATTCCCTTCCATTACACAGCGGGCTGAGACCGGTAGGATATTGCCCACAGCAGGGACACAGTCCTCCCAATGCCCTGTGCAATATCAGCATGTTGGCAACTGACCCTGTGGAGTGAGCAGGCAAGCTTACATGGAAAACTAGTGTTTCTGTGCTCCACTGAAAAGAACCAATGATTGGATTGGCACATTTAGGAACCCCAGAGATGACCAAGAGCAGTATTGGTAGATGGAGACAAAGAATAGTAATTTAGTGGTGAAGATGAGAAAGTTGCCTCAAGTTTTGGGAAAGTTGTGATTTCAGTGTTCCACTATTGTTAAATGGTGGATGTACGAGCTCATATACACAACTTTATCTGTCTTGAACAGTGTTTCATACAGTCATGGAGGATGAGTGGGGTTTCACATATACATATGGATATACATAAGTATGGACATGTGTACAATATGTACACACGCCTGCGCACACATGGCATAAGCTGTCCACAAACACCTAAATTGCTGTTCTGTATTTTGTTACTCATACCTGTATATAGATATTTCCAGATGTGTAAAATGATACTTGAAAAAATAAACCCAAATTGCAGTTGTATATTATCATCTTGAAATATATAAACACTATTTGTACTTGAACACTCAAGTCAACTTTACATGTAAATCTGACGTCTTAAATGTAACACCCAATAAAGTACGTGCATACCATTTAGCATGTAACTCTCCGTCTACACTCAGCCGAGTTTTGACAGTGATTTCATACACCTGTATGTTTGGCCATTTGGGATGGATGGATTTTACATCCTCTTTGACTTGCCAATGGGGAGCGATGCGGTTTGTGCAGAGAGCAACGTTGCTAGTTTTGAGGTGGAAAGCCTTTCACCTCAGCAGAAACATTACCATACCTTCCCAGAAGGTGGTGTATTCAACCAGCTGCGATTCATTTGCACCCTGACTTCAACCAAATTACACCCTTCTTTGCAGCAGAGGATGGCTAATCACCAATTAAAAAGCAATTTGGAAGAACTGGTAAGTTATTCACAGTGCATTTTACACAAAAGAACACTAATTTGGCAAAATGAATTATGTTTATGCTGTGCACATAAGTGCAGCAATACAAGCTCACTTGAAATACTGTTGGCTCCAGACACCAACTGTACAAATGAGCTGTCCATATAATTCCTCCCTAAATCTACTCCTTTTACTATGAGCAAAGATAAGTTAATGTAAATCAGAATATGTAGTCCTTGTTTCTTTGGCACAATGGTTGAAGAGAGATGATGGGTAGTTAATGATATTTGTTAAATTTTGCAATTCTATTTGCACACTTAGACAACTTGTCCATCAAATAGCAAGCTGACATCAGATTTCAACCTGTCTATAGCTAAGGGCGGGTAGGCCACTGCATTATTGATCACTAACATATTTCAGTGTCTATCAACATTGGTATTTTAAAAACCACTTTATTTTGTCATTGTAGGTTACAATGAAATGTGTTCCCTGCATTTAACCCATCCTATTCTATAAGAACAGTGGGCAGCTGCAGCACCCGGGGACCAACTCCAGTTCTTCTTTCCATTGCCTTGGTCAGGGACACAGACAGGAGCATTAACCCTAACATGCATGTCTTTTTGATGGTTGGAGGAAACCGGAGCATCCGGAGAAAACTCACACAGACACGGGGAGAACATGCAAACTCCACACAGAAAGGACCTGGGATGGCCTGGGGTTCGAACTCAGGACCTTCTTGCTATAAGGCAACAGTGCTAACCATTGGGCCACTGTGCCGTCCTACGAACGTCAGGTATTAATAAATGTATAGAATCAGATTGTGGATGTAAAACTGCCATGGCAATGCTATACTAGATTTCTCATTTGTCTAAACACAGAGGATTCAGAGACAGAGTTCTTCGCTGTATTATCACACTTTATTAATGCTTAAGTGTGGCGCGTGTAAAGCATAGTTAGTGTGCACACTTTATACGCCAGTCTTGCTATGCAGCAAAACTGCTGAGTCATGCGTATTGTAGACAAGTCTGAGTTAGTTGTAGACAAGTCTAGGTTAGTTGTAGACAAGTCTGAGTTAGTTGTAGACAAGTCTGGGTTGGTTATAGACAAGTCTGAGTTAGTTGTAGACAAGTCTGGGTTAGTTGCAGATAAGTCTGAGTTAGTTATATACAAGTCTGGGTTAGTTGTAGACAAATCTGGGTTGGTTGTAGACAAGTCTGGGTTAGCTGTAGACAAGTCTGGATTACTTGTAGACAAGTCTGGATTAGTTGTAGACATGTCTGGGTTAGTTGTAGACAAGTCTGAGTTAGTTATAGACAATTCTGGGTTAGTTGTAGACAACTCTGGGTTAGCTGCAGACAAGTCTGGATTAGTTGTAGACAAGTCTGGGTTAGTTGTAGACAAGTCTGGGTTAGCTGTAGACAAGTCTGGATTAGTTTAGACAAGTCTGGGTTAGCTGCAGACAAGTCTGGGTTAGTTGTGGACAAGTCTGGGTTAGGGTCACGGTGGTATGCTACCCAGGACCTGTCTCCCTAATTCCCATTCATAGGAGGAGCCCTCCCTCTGTGCATCTCCACTGTTTGGCTGTCGTCCGAACTGATAACAGAGCTCCAAGATCATGTTGTTCAAGGAGTTCATAGTTTGTTCCTCTCCTCCTTATCTCACGTCTTTCAACTCGTAACTCACCAAAGGCGTTTCTCCAATTACTCTGTACAAACCTTACTACTCTCGGTGAATTTCTAACAGTTAGAAATAGGTCTTTTTGATTGACATGCAGAAGACACTTTGACACCACCGAAGTAATAGAGACCAAAGTAAATGTGGCATATGTCATACATTGCTTCAGATTAAAAGTAAGAAAATGTCATATATGGTTATATGGCAGACACGACTGTCCGAGCACACAGGTCATACGATCATAAAATTGCCTCCATGAAAACAAACTGTGATATCAGTCAGTCTTAAATAATAATAATAAATTGAATAAATGGCTGCCAACAGTAAACCTCAGCTTCAAGTACAAACCTTTTTTTTAATTTTTTTTTTTTACATTTACTCAGATAATGATGTATAAACTAAAAAAATGTTTTACACTGTCAAATGTTATTTTACACACTTGAAAATATTATCGTCCAAGTACCAAGCACAACTCTGGACATTCGTGGGCAACTTATTATAGCAATCTAATCACACGCGCACGTGCACACACACACACACACACACGATTGCACGCACACACACACACACACACACACACACACAAGAAAATCACTGACAAGTGAGGCAAGTTGTTTTTCCAGTAAATTGTGCATCAAATCTGTATAGTGGTTGTTATAATGTAGTTATATTTTGCCTAAACCAGCTGCTGTTTCTTCAAAACGACTGTATTTTCACATTTCCTGCAGTTTAGCCATGCGATAGACATTAGAGTGCAGAGAGGGACTCTCCATTTTCAAAGAATGATACCAGAGATTTAAGTAGATTTTCTTGCTTCATTTAATTTTGGACAGGAGTCCATATTGAATTTATACTGCGAACCTTTGATAGAAGTAGCGATTTTTATCTATTCTGCCACTATTATGATTAACTATTACTAGAAAAATTGATAATATATCTTTGTAACAACCACTTTTTGGCACGTTTTGCATTTCCCACATTCAAATCCCCTTAACCCGACAGTGTTTATTGTCAGAGCGAGGTGTTGGGGAGTAATTGTTAAATAGTTTGACTGTTACGCCAAAGATACAATGAGAGCTGAGCAAAATAGAACAGGGATAAAAAACGACCATAGAAGTTTAAAATCAAAAACAACCTTGAACTCAATCTATAAAATCTGCTCATCCTCAGTGGGTTTAGTGATTGTCTATATGAATTGAGACAATCTATGAATTCCATTGAATAATTCCTTAAATAAAATATACCCAATTTTATTTGTATAGCCCATTATCACAAATTACAAATTTGCCTCAGACATACAGTGCTGCTTGAAAGTTTGTGAACCCTCCAGACATGGTCACTGTTTTTGTAAAAAACATTAAAATAAGCTTATTACACATATATCCAAATCCCAATTTGTAAAGCACACCTTCCAAATAATGGACACACACACAAAAAGAGATATATTTTCTTATTTAATTCAACAAAGGTGGTTTATTTCACAAAAACTGAAAATTTAACATGTGCAAAAGTATGTGAACCCTTGTATTAGTAGCTTGTGGCTCCTCCTTTTGCAGCCATTACTTCAACCAAGTGTCTTCTGTAACCACTAACCAGTCTCTCGCATCTGCTTATGGGGATTTTTGCCCACTCCTCATTGCAGAACTCAGCCAGTTGAGAGAGGTTGGAGGGACATCTGGTATGTACCAACTTCTTCAGGTCTTGCCACAACTGGATTAAGATCCGGACTTTGACTGGGCCTATCCAGAGTACGAATCCTCTTTCTCTGAAGCCATTCCTTTGTAGTTTTGCTGGAATGCTTTGGGTAATTGTCTTGTTGCATAATCCATTTTCGTCCCAGCTTCAACTCCCTGACTGATGGCAGGAGATTCTGGTCAAGAATTTGTTGATATGCTGGAGAATTCATGGTTCCTTGGATAATATGGAGTCGTCCAGGTCCAGAAGCAGAAAAGCAGCCCCAGACCTTCACATTTCCACCACCATGCTTCACTGTTGGGAGGAGGTTCTTTTCTTCATATGCAGTGTTGGCTTTTCTCCAAACATGTTGGTTTTGATTGTGACCAAATAATTCTATTTTGGACTCGTCTGTCCAGAGAATGGACTTCCAGAAGGTCTCTGGTTTGTCCAAGTGCTCTCTGGCAAAGTTGAAATGGGCAGCTTTGTTCTTTTTTGAGAGCAGAGGCTTCCTTCTAGCAACC
The DNA here is from genome assembly GCF_029633865.1 of Lampris incognitus. Lineage (NCBI taxonomy): Eukaryota > Metazoa > Chordata > Actinopteri > Lampriformes > Lampridae > Lampris > Lampris incognitus. Next base: position 44,707,840 of record NC_079216.1, read on the forward strand.
CTCCCATTAATGTCATGGCTATTCAATTTTCGTCTGATTGTAGACGCATGCACATTTGTCCCAGATGCTACCAGAGAGGTCTGCAACTCTCTAGAGGTGATGTGTGGGTTGGCCTTTACCTGATTTATTATTTTTCTGGTGCTTCTGGGTGATAGTTTTGATGGGCGTCCACTTCTAGGCAGAGTTGCTGTCATGTTGAAGGCCCTCCATTTGTAAATTATTTGTCTTACAGTGGATGGATGGAGCTGGAATCTTTTGGAGATGGTCTTATATCCCTCCCCAGACTGATGGGCTATCACTACCCTCTTCTTCATGTCCTCGGATATCTCCTTTGCTCTCGGCATTGTTGATTTGTATGGGACCACAGTGGTTTGGTTGGTTTCCGCTCTCTTTTAATTAGTGCAGGCCAAACCCTTTCCCAAGGATGTCTCATTTCATTGGTCTGCTTAAATGATTAATTAAGCACCCAAATGTGTTTCACCCCGAGTCTGTTACCTGCTTGACTTAACCAATGCAGCTGGGGGTTCACTTACTTTTGCACATACACTAATTCCATGTTTCATGTAGTTTTTGGGCTACTTAAACAAGTCCCACTAAACAAGTACATGCAACTGATAAACATATATCTGACATTTCATACATAAAAACTGGTGATGATAGAATAAGAAAATCATGGTAAAACAACAGAAAAATCTAAACTACTCAAGGGGTTCACATACTTTCAAGCAGCACTGTATATATACAGCGCATCCGGAAAGTATTCACACCCCTTTACTTTCCCCACATTCTGTTATGTTACAGCCTTATTCCAAAATGGATTAAATTCCTTTTTTTCTCATCAATCTACATACAATACCCCATAATGACAAAGTGAAAAAGGTTTTGTAGAAATTTTTGCAAATTTATTAAAAATAAAAAAACTGAAATATTGCATGTACGTAAGTATTCACACCCTTTACTCAGTACTTGGTTGAGGCACCCTTAGCAGCGATTACAGCCTCAAGTCTTCTTGGGTATGAAGCTACAAGCTTGGCACACCTATATTTGGGGTATTTCTCCCATTCTTCTCTGCAGATCCTCTCGAGCTCTGTAAGCTTAGATGGGGAGTGTCGCTGCACAGCTATTTTCAGGTCTTTCCAGAGATGTTCAATGGGGTTCAAGTCTGGGCTCTGGCTGGGCCACTCAAGGACATTCACAGACTTGTCCCGAAGCCACTCCTTCATTGTCTTGGCTGTGTGCTTAGAGTCATTGTCGTGTTGAAAGGTAAACCTTCGCTCCAGTCTGAGGTCCTGAGCGCTCTGGAGCAGGTTTTCATCAAGGATCTCTCTGTACTTTGCTCCATTCATCTTTCCCTCAATCCTGACTAGTCTCCCAGTTCCTGCCGCTGAAGAACATCCCCACAGCATGATGCTGCCACCACTATGCTTCACTGTAGGGATGGTATTAGCAAGGTGATGAGAGGTGCCTGGTTTCCTCCAGACATGACGTTTGGCATTCAGGCCAAAGAGTTCAATCTTGGTTTCATCAGACCAGAGAATCTTGTTTCTCATGGTCTGAGAGTCCTTTAGGTGCTTTCTGGCAAACTCCAAGCGGGCTGTCATGTGCCTTTTACTGAGCAGAGGCTTCCGTCTGGCCACTCTACCATAAAGGCCTGATTGGTGGAGTGCTGCAGAGATGGTTGTCCTTCTGGAAGGTTCTCTCATCTCCACAGAGGAACGCTGGACCTCTGTCAGAGTGACCATCGGGTTCTTGGTCACCTCCCTGACCAAGGCCCTTCTCCCCCGATTGCTCAGTTTGGCTGGGCAGCCAGCTCTAGGAAGAGTCCTGGTGGATCCAAACTTCTTCCATTTATGAATGATGGAGACCATTGTGCTCTTCGGGACCTTCAAAGCTGTAGACATTTTTTTGTACCCTTCCCCAGATCTGTGCCTCGATACAATCCTGTCTCGGAGGTCCACAGACAATTCCTTTGACTTCATGGCTTGGTTTCTGCTCTGACATGCACTGTCAACAGTGGGATCTTATATACACAGGTGTGTGCCTTTCCAGATCATGTCCAATCAATTGAATTTACTACAGGTGGACTCCTTCAAGATGTAGAAACATCTCAAGGATGATCAGTGGAAACAGGATGAACCTGAGCTCAATTTTGAGTGTCATAGCAAAGGGTGTGAATACTTATGTACATGCAATATTTCAGTTTTTTATTTTTAATAAATTTACAAAAATTTCTACAAAACCTTTTTCACTTTGTCATTATGGGGTATTGTGTGTAGCTTGATGAGAAAAAAAGGAATTTAATCCATTTTGGAATAAGGCTGTAACATAACAAAATGTGGGGTAAGTGAAGGGGTGTGAATACTTTCCGGATGCACTGTAGAAGGAAAAAACCTGAATGCTTGACCCTAAGTGAGGGCATCCAGGGGCTCTGTTATACTGTGTGTGTGTGGGGGGGGGGGCATTTTCCTGGCATGGTTTGGCCCCACTTGTTCCCTTAGAGGGAAGGATCATTGCAAATCAATACAAAATTAGTCTGAATGATCACCTTTATCCTATGATGAGACATTTCTATCCTGATGGGAGTGGTCTCTTCCAGGATGACAACGCCCCCATCCACAGGGCATGGGGGGGTTGTCACTGAATGGTTTGATGAGTATGAAAATTATGTAAATTATGTCATATGCTACGGCCTTCACAGTCATCAGGGGCCTCATGTATCAATCATTACCATGGGCAAATTTGTTCGTACACACCCATGGAATTTTCTGGCCCTCAAGATTGTCTGACAGCAGTAGCAAAGCATGATGGTTATTTGTAATTCCTTCATCCTAACATCTATCGTCTACCTCTTGCAACGAGCAATCACCCAGGCCTGCAAAGAAATTAGTGTTAGCCATCCATCCATCCATCCATTACCCAAACTGATTATCCTGCTCTCAGGGTTGCGGGGATGCTGGAGCCTATCCCAGCAGTCATTGGGCGGCAGGCGGGGAGACACCCTGGACAGGCCTCCAGGCCAATCAGTATCTAAATTCAGGGGGCACCGAGGTTCTACACTGGTCTCTGAGACAAACTTCAGGGCTAAAAAATCCCATGGGTGTGTAAGAACAAATTTGCTCATAGTAACGATTGATACATGAGGCCCCAGATCTCAACCCAGTTGAACACCTATGGGAGATTTTGGATCGACATGTTAGACGGCGCTCTCCTCCGCCATCATCAAAACACCAAATGAGGGAATATCTTTTGGAAGAATGGTGTTCATCTCTTCAGTAGAGTTCAGAGACTTGTAGAATCTACGAGAAGGAGCACTGAAGCTGTTCTGGAGGCCCCTGGTGGACCAAAATCTTACTAAGACACTTTATATTGTTTTTTCCTTTCATTTGTCACCCGTGTGTGTGTGTGTGTGTGTGTGTGTGTGTGTGTGTGTGTGTCCTGAACTGATGCCAAGAGAGCTGAGCCGAGGCCACTTTGATGCCTTTATGATATCACACTCTGCTGGTGAGTGTGGTGTACTGAGCTAGTTTTGACCTAATGTGAAGGCCTGAACATCTGGCAATAGGAAATTCATAGAAACAAAACAAATTTGAAGAAAAAAAAGAAGGGGGGGGTGCAGTCTTTTGTAAGAGTAAGAGCAAGAGCAAGAGTAACAACTTATTTGACAAGGCAAATAGAGGCGTTAACATTACATGGGGGAACAATTGCAGAACTGAAACTGAAGCTCAGTGCAGTTGCATGGATCCACAAGGACTGGAGATACAGGAGAGCATGCCTGCCAGATACATGATCTAGCAATTGCTGCAATTTGAGTTTGTTCCTCACAATAAAGAATAAATCAAAAAGTATTAAAAATTGTATTTATCTGATTTTTGTTTCTCTTTTACAGCTTTTTAGTTATCCAGACCATGCGCTTACAATAGCAATGGGCCATTTAGTCCATGTAAGCTGCAGTCATTTAGTGACTGCAGCTGATGTTAGCTCTGCTAACATTTTCATTATCACCATTTAATGTAAGCCTATATTAGTATCAGACATGCATCTATTTTGTACATGATTTGTTTACTTTACTACCATAAATAAGTGATGTAACCCTTGAAGATGTAATGGGGAATTTTTCCCCTTTGATTTAGTTAAACTCAACCCCCCCACCCCCATTTTTTCCCACGTCATTCAAATTTAAGGAACATAACTTTTTTTTATTGATTGAAATGTTATGATTTCTTTAGCTACGTTCCCTTATTGAGTTAATACCAATGTCTGGTCTTAATTTCATGTGAATGGCTGCGCTGGAAATGTGTTTAATGAAAAAAATGTTCGACGTTGTGGTGACACACAATTGAGGGTAGATTCACCAGGGGCTGCTGCTCCTTTTAAGGCAGACATTCAGAGTGCTGACGTAGGCACTGCTTGGAGTTTCTGGGGTGAGCCATGTTTTCAGCAGCCTAGCGGTTAGCTGGTTGCCACGAGAGATTGAGCTGTATTGGTGTTGTTTTGTGTGGCGAGTAAACGGGATTGACTCGACTCAATCTCGCCGTCTCCTCATTCCTGCACTCTCACAACGTGTTGAATACTTATTCAGACCCCGTCCCTTTTTGCACACTTTACTGTGTTGTAGATTTAATTTTAAATGGCTAAACTGCAAATTTTGCCCATCAATCTACACTCAATAACCCATAATGAAAAAGTGAAAATACATTTTTAGAAATTTTTGCAAATTTATTAAAAATCAAAAACAGATAATATCTCACAGGGTTAAGGTTAGTATTCAGACCCTTTGCTGTGGTGCTCAAAATTGTGGTCAGGTGCATCCCGTTTGCTTTAGTCATCTTTGAGATGTGTCTAGATTGATTGGAGTCCACCTGTGGCAAATTGAACTGAACGGATATAGTTTAGAAAGACACACATCTGTGTATATAAGGTCCCACAATTCACACTGCATGTCAGGGCAAAAACCAAGCCATGAAGTCGAAGGTCCTTTCTGTAGACTTACATGATATAATTGTGGTATGTTATAGCTCAGGGCATGGGTATAAAACCATTTCTAAAGCTTTGATTGTTCCCAGGAGCACAGTGGCCTCAATAATTGTGAAATGGAAGAAGATTGGAACCACCAGGATTCTTCTTAGAGTTGACCACCTGGCAAAAATGAGAAACTAGGCAAGAAGGGCCAAAAACTCAACTGTCACTCTAACAGAGCTTCGGAAGTCCTCTGCAGAGATGGGAGGACTTGTCGGAAGGACAACCATCTCAGCAGCACTGCATCAATCATGCCTTTATGGTAGAGTGAAAAGCATATGACAGCTCTTTATAGGACTCTTGAGAGCATGAGGAAAGATTCTCTGGTCTGCTGAGACAAAAATTGAAGTCTTTGGGCAGAGCCCCAAGCACTATGTCTGGCTAATACCATCCCTATGGTGGTGGCAGCATCATGCTATGGCAGTGCTTCTCAGCGGCAGGGACTAGGAGACAGGTCAGAATTGAAGGAATGATAAATGCAGCCAAATACAGAGAGGTCCTTGAAGAAAACCTGCTTCAGAGTGCATGTGACCACAGACTGGGGTGACAGTTCACCTTTCAGCATGACAATGACCCAAAGCATATAGCCAAGACCACACTGGAGTGGCTTCGGGACAAGTCTCTGACTGTCATTGAGAACCCCAGCCGAAGCCCACACTTAAACCTCCAAAGAACATCTGTGGCGAGACCTGAGGATGGCAGTTCAGACAATTCCCATCCAATCTGATGGAGCTTGAGAGGATCTGCCTAGAAGAATGGGATAAACTACCTAAATCCAGGTGTGCAACACTTATAGAGACTTGCCCAAGAAGACTTGAACCTGTAATTGCTACCTAAAGGGCTTCTACAAAGTACTTAATTTAAGAGTTTGAATACTTTACAAATGAGTTTTTTTAACTATTTTCTGATTTTCAAGTTATTGGAACAGGTATACAGGATACACAAACAACCAAATTTAAAAAAAAAACCTATGTAGAAATCCGCCCTCCTCCAAAGGCTCAAGAAGAAAAAAGGACATGCTGGGACTTCTTATTCCAATTCCACATAACTATGGTTTTGAAGACAATATAACAGTATACACATCTGTGTAAATATTTCAGTTACAACCAGGTAAAAAGTACATTCAATGAAAGGGAAAACCTTCAATAAAGTCTACGAAAGGACTCCAAGTCAAAGCGAAGTTTTGTGGGTTTTACATATTATATATCGGAGCTTTTCTAAAGGTAGAAAGGACAGCACCTCCCTTAACCACTGCAGAAATGATGGGGCTTTATTCGACTTCCAGTTGAAAACAATGTCTGTGATCTAGCAATGAAGCAGATATTTATACTTATTTCAGTGTTTACCCATTTTTATATCTAAACACTTTTTTCATCAATTGGATTCAATCATTTCAAATTTTATAGGGGGGGGGGGTAAAACCCAAATAATTTCTAAATCTCTGCTCCAGAGGAGGAGATCACAGGGGACTTGGTCTACTGAATTTTCCGTCATATTACTGGGCAGCTAACATACATAAAATTGTGTTCTGGTTCTTGGATACAGATAATAATTGGATCCAACTAGAAGCTAATTGTCACTTGTCCTTAAAAGCCCTGGTGTGTAGCAACCTTCCACTTAAACCTAGACAGTATTCCTCTAACTCCACAGTTATTACCGCCCTGAAAATCTGGCAACAAAGTTAGGCAAAAAATTTGGCTGGACTTCTCTGACCCTAGCTACACCTATTTGTAACAATCAATTCTTTCTACCAGCCAAGATTGATTCAAGATTTACCGCCTGGCGCAGACAAGGCCTGTCCTGCCTGGGTGACCTTTATGTTGATTGCCTATTTGTTAGCTTTGCACAATTACGCTCCACATTCAACCTTCAGCACTCTGATTTGTTTAGGTATCTCCAAATTCATAAGTTTGCTAAATCCAACACCTTAGCATTTCCGCAGGCTCCACCGGCCTTGGGCATTGACCATCTTGCATTGACTGACTTGTCAAAAGGCCACATTTCTTTCATATACAATTTTTTTTATCAGAAATTACTCCCCCTGCTCTGCATAAGATCAAGACAGATTGGAAGACTGAACTGGGTATCACTTTTTCAGATGAATGGTGGGACGTTGCATTAGATGCACTAAACTCACCCTCCTCCTGTGCGAGGTTTAGCCTAATTCAGTTCAAAGTATTTCATAGGCTCCATCTTAGTAAAGCTAGATTATCGAAGATCTATCCAAACCTCTCTGACATTTGTGACATATGCTCTCAGGCACCAGCAGTTTTGACTCATATGTTCTGGTCATGCCCGAGCTTGGTGGAATATTGGAGGTCTTTTTTTGAGCTTATATCGGGGATATTGGCACTGACTCTGGACCCATCGCCTCAGATTGCCATCTTTGGTGTCGCTGAGGAGGGTGTTAGAATGACTGCCAAACTAACGTAAACTCCTTTGTCTCTTTAATTGCCCGTCATCGAATTCTCCTCTTATGGAAAAATTGCTCACCCTCCTCAAACATGTCCTGACTGCAGGACTTAATGTAATTTCTGAACTTGGAAAAGATCAAATTTGCTGTCCGTGGCTCAGCTGAAAATTTTTACAAATGCTAGCAGCTTCTCATCTCTCACTTTGAAACAATGCAGTCTATACCATTGGACTAGAGTGTTGGAAGTAAGATTGGATGTACTAGATAACTGGATTGTTCTTGGGGGGGGGGTATGCACACATATGCATATAATTATGTGCATGTAGGTACATTAAGTGTATGTATGACTGGGTAAATATGTGTGCAGGTGAAACAGTGTACGGGTACACACATCTTGGACTGTGACCTTGTAGGGTGCAGGCAGTGCATAAGGTTAGGTTGACATGATGATTTTGTATACCAGTTGCCCATTCTTTTCTTTTCTTTTTTTAGTTGTATAATTATTACATTATCTGTATTTGTTTGATTTATTCAGTTACTATTATTGTTACTTGGATATTTTATTTCACTATCTTGTTTTAATGAGCAGGGAGGGGATTGCTGGGGGTTAAGGGGGATAATGGGGAGATATTGTCTTAAAAGAAAAATATGAATCCGCATCATGATATGTGCAGATTGTTGAATAGAATTTGGTTATAAAAAATTAGATTTCAGTTTATTTTTAATACATTTGCAAAAATTTCTAAATGTGTTTTCACTTCATTGTTATGGGTTATTGAGTGAAGCTTGATGGGCAAAAATGGCAATTTTATCCACTTAAAATCAAATCGACAACACAAAGTGTGCAAAAAGTGATGCTCTGAATACTCTCTAAAGCCACTGTATATGTACAATATGCACTTTTTATGGTGATCAGATTACACATTAAGTTATTCATGTAAATAAATCAGAATCATGTTTATTGGCCATGTAGGTTTGCATGGAATTTGACAGGTTTTGTGGCTCCCTCAATGTACTTAACATAGAATAACAGCACAACAATCTTAATATATCTACACTAGGATTGACTATATACAGGCAAAATAAGAGGTGATAAAGTGCAATGGTGTACAGAATATAGCAGGTTACTTACATACACTCACCAGCCACTTTATTAGGCACACCTGTCCAACTGCTCGTTAATGCAAATTTCTAATCAGCCAATCACATGGCAGCAACGCAATGCATTTAGGCATGTAGACATGGTAAAGACGATCTGCTGCAGTTCAAACCGAGCATCAGAATGGGGAAGAAAGGTGATTTAAGTGACTTTGAACATGGCATGGTTGTTGGTGCCAGACGGGCTGGTCTGAGTATTTCAGAAACTGCTGATCTACTGGGATTTTCACGCACAACCATCTCTAGGGTTTACAGAGAATGGTCCGAAAAAGAGAAAATATCCAGTGAGCGGCAGTTCTGTGGGTGAAAATGCCTTGTTGATGCCAGAGGTCAGAGGAGAATGGCCAGACTGGTTCGAGCTGATAGAAAGGCAACAGTAACTCAAATAACCACTCATTACAACCGAGGTATGCAGAAGAGCATCTCTGAACGCACAACACGTCAAACCTTGAGGCAGATGGGCTACAGCAGCAGAAGACCACACCGGGTGCCACTCCTGTCAGCTAAGAACAGGAAATTGAGGCTACAATTCACACAGGCTCACCAAAATTGGACAATAGAAGATTGGAAAAACGTTGCCTGGTCTGATGAGTCTCGATTTCTGCTGCGACATTCAGATGGTAGGGTCAGAATTTGGCGTCAACAACATGAAAGCATGGATCCATCCTGCGTTGTATCAATGGTTCAAGCTGCTGGTGGTGGTGTAATGGTGTGGGGGATATTTTCTTGGCACACTTTGGGCCCCTTAGTACCAATTGAGCATCGTGTCAATGCCACAGCCTACCTGAGTATTGTTGCTGACCATGTCCATCCCTTTATGACCACAGTGTTCCCATCTTCTGATGGCTACTTCCAGCAGGATAACGCGCCATGTCGTAAAGCTCGAATCATCTCAGACTGGTTTCTTGAACATGACAATGAGTTCACTGTACTCAAATGGCCTCCACAGTCACCAGATCTCAATCCAATAGAGCACCTTTGGGATGTGGTGGACCGGGAGATTCGCGTCATGGATGTGCAGCCGACAAATCTGTAGCAACTGCGTGATGCTATCATGTCAATATGGGCCAAACTCTCTGAGGAATGTTTCCAGTACCTTGTTGAATCTATGCCACAAAGGATTAAGGCAGTTCTGAAGGCAAAAGGGGTCCAACCCGGTACTAGCAAGGTGTACCTAATAAAGTGGCCAGTGAGTATACATGCCTGAGGTAGATGGACATGACAGAGAAGACAGACATGACGGAAGAAATTTTGTTTTATTTTATAATAATTTCCAGTTGAGCAAAGCTTTATATTGTCATTAGCAAAGAAATTATTTTAAAGATAGCAGAGACCTTTTATTAGATGTAAAACTGGCACAGAATGGGTGCAGAACATGATATTTTTATCCCTTCTGGTTTGATGAGTCTTGCTATCATGGGTCCAGAAAAAGAAAAAGTGAAGGTGTCTGTTGAAAGAAACTACAGCCTCTAGGCGATTAGTGTGTATTCAGTAAAGTCTACTGCAAGTAGTTTCAGAGCAGCATGGGACTGCACTTGAAATGCAGTGGAAAAGTGCTCGGTTGCAAATTAAATCTTTTGTCTCTAAATCTGTGGTCTCTCTCTCAACAGGTGGAGCACCCAAGTTTGCATACTAGTTGATTTGCTCTCTATGGCCTATTATTTAAAAATGAAACGCTGTGAATATGCATAAAGTGGGGATTTGAGCATATTATAAAAAGCATATTAAGATGTTATTTTTCTCAGCATGGTTCAAGTTAAATGTAAAACTTGGAACAACTCAACCGTTAAATGACTTGGAGTGGGCTGATTAGGGGACAATAATTTGTACAACTTAGTTCAAAGTTTAAGAAAGACTTGGCCTATGTGATATCAAAGATGTGACTTAAAAAGCATAAACCATAGTTTGTGTTCAGGCAGTCAAGATGTAGGATGATGGCTGCATCGTCCACTGATCTGTTGGCTCAGGAGGCAAACTGACACGGCTTGGTGATAATTTTAAAGCACAAGTCTCTCAAAGGCCTTGCTATTTGTGAATGTGAAAACAACTGGACCAATGTAGTTTAACTCTGGTCCGGACAATGTTGGCATTTTACCTGGATTTTTTTTTAAGCCTGTTATATATGAAAGAGGCCTTATAGAGCATAAACTTTATTTATGTCTCACTCCAAAAATGTGGCTGTTTACTGTCACTCAAAAAGAACAAACAAATGTTTGATGCAAATTTCCAGCGAAATCGAATCAGTATTCTGCTGTATTAATGTAATAGTGTCATATTGTAAACTGCAATGCAATCTGGGAGAAAAAAATGATTACAGCACTTTTAAGAGAATGCCATTATTTGCAGTAAATTTACTGTAAACAACTAACATACCTGTGGAGGCATGGAGATGTTTAGGAGAGATGGCAGTTGAGTTTTTAACTAGATTGTTTTAACACAATCTTGGAAAGGGAGAGGATGCCTGAGGAGTGGAGAAGAAGCATACTGGTACCATTTTTCAAGAATAAGGGTGATGTGCAGAGCTGTAGTAACTACAGAGGGATAAAGTCGATCACCCACAGCATGAAGTTATGGGAAAGAGTAATAGAAGCTAGGTTAAGAGGAGAGGTGATGATTAGCAAGCAGTGGTATGGTTTCATGTCACGAAAGAGCACCACAGATGTGATATTTGCTTTGAGAATGTTGACTGAGAAGTATAGAGAAGGCCAGAAGGAGTTACATTGTGTCTTTGTAGATTTAGAGAAAGCATATGACAGGGTGCCAAGAGAGGAGGTGTGGTATTGTATGAGGAAGTCAGGAGTTGCAGAGAAGTATGTAGGAGTGGTGCCGGATACGTATGAGGGCAGTGTGACAGTGGTGAGGTGTGTGGTAGGAATGACAGATGGGTTCAAGTTGGAAGTGAGATTACATCACGGATCGGCTCTGAGCCCTTTCTTGTTTGCACTGGTGATATACAGGCTGATGGACAAGATCAGGCAGGAGTCTCTGTGGACTATGATGTTCGCAGGTGACATTGTGATCTGTAGCGAGAGTAGGGAGTAGGTTGAGGAGAGCCTGGAGAGGTGGAGGTATGCACTGGAGAGAAGAGGAATAAAAGTCAGTAGAAGCAAGACGGAATACATGGGTGAACGAGAAGGAGGACAGAGGAATGGTGAGGATGCAAGGAGTAGAGATGATGAAAGTGGGGGGGCGTGGCCGGGACGTCGAGGATGTAGGACACGTTTCTCTATTGCTCCTGAGTTAGTGACCAAATTTATATATTTAATCTCGCTAAATCGTGCATGTCTTTGGTGGTCAAGCGTCTAAAGAGTCCTTTAAACGATTCACACTATATTTGAGGACTTTGAAGGTGAAATGACATCTAATCGACCGAAAACGGAGTCTGCAAGAGCAGGCCGCAATAAGCCTGCGCCCTCTCCTGAATCTGATCCGCTCCCAACATCGGGTGCTACAGCTAGTGCTGACAGCATGACAGTACTGACCGCGGAAATGCTACAATCCATGATGGGCTCCCTCAAAACCGATATTTTCGGTAAGATTGACACTTCAGCTACCACTCTCAGATCAGAGATGATACTGGTCAAAGACGAGCTTAAAAGATCTATCGAGAGGATCCAGAATAAACTCGACGCACATGGAGTCGTTTTATCAGAGCTGGAGCGCAGTGCTACAGATCACAGCACTCGGATTACCGAGCTAGAGGCGAACGTCGGCTCACTAACAACTAGGGTGACATACCTGGACAACAGATGCGAGGACCTGGAAGGTAGAATGCGGAGGAACAACATCCGTCTTCTGGGAATACCGGAGGGAGTGGAGGGCCCGCGACCGACAGAATTCGTAGCCGGGCTGCTTCAGGAGCTGCTCGGCCTGGATGAGAAGCCGCTGCTAGACCGGGCCCATCGCACCCTGCGGAGCCGACCCCGGGAGGGTGAACCTCCGCGACCATTTGTCATCAGGGTGCATTTCTTTCACGTCCGGAACGACATGCTGAAGAGATCTGGAGATGCGTCTCCTCTCCTCTACAAGGGCAGAAGAGTCTCGATATTTCCGGACTACACCACGGCTGTGGCCAAGAAGCGGGCTAGCTTCGGAGATGTTAAGCGCCAGCTGCGCGCCTGTCCCGGCGTGAAATATGGTCTCATCTACCCTGCGGTTCTGAGACTGACCCTGCCGGACAGCTCCACACACAGGTTTGAGGACCCGGCTGTTGCGGCCGATTTCATCAAAAACAGGGTGAAAAAAGCTGTCATGCCACCGCCGGGTCTGTAGCTCAAAATATCAGTTGGCTGGTCTGGTTAGCAGGCTAGTTAGCGGGCTAGCTGGTAGGCAGATTAGCTAGTGAAGTTGGTCTTGCAGTGCTCATTGTTGACATTTGAACGCAGCTGTTTTTTTATTTTCAGTACATGTTGGAGAGTGAAGCTAGCCTTGCAGTGCTCATTGTTGACACTTGAATGTAGTGGGTTTTTTATTTTTATTTTCAATACATGTTGATGAGTATACAGCGGACTACTCACATTAAGGTGATATAATGTGGAGATATATTTTATTCCACTTACATTACTGCCTACTATTTGTGTCATTCTCATTTCATTTTGTTTTGATCTGAGCTGCCTGCACTGCCAGTATTTGGTTGTTTACATGGTTGAAGTTCAATTTTGCCACTTTATAGATTTTGTACCTCTCTTAACTGAGTTAGTTTTCCTCGGGTCCTAATGTTATTGGAGACCGACTTATGCACATTTGCTTTATTCTAGTTCAATGGTCACAAATCTCAGGTAGCTAAGAGTAAGCTAGCTAAGTTGGTATGCGTTGCTCTAAAGGTTTTTTGTATTTAGGGGTTTGCTTGCATCTCAGTTGGGGAGATGCTTCGGCAAGAGGAATTTTGTGGGAGGGTTTTTTTCCTTCTGTATTTGTGTTTTGTTTTCTTGTGTTTTGTCACTTGTTTTTGTTTTTTGAATTTGCACTATTGAGGTCAGCCAAAATATTTAATTTGCATTATGCCTTGTCCTTAACATGTACTCTCTCTCTTAAGACATGACTCAGCCTGACGTAGCTCATCCTGCTGGAGGGAATGGTTTTAATTTTCTCACTTGGAATTGTAGGGGCATTAACAACCCAGTTAAACGCAGTAAGGTTCTCCACCACCTCCATCAGTTGAAAGCTCACATTATCTTCCTCCAAGAAACTCATCTCAAGGTACCACAACACTCAATACTTAGGTGCAGATGGGTGGGTCAGGTGTTCCATTCCTCATTTCAGAGTAGGTCAAGAGGGGTGGCTATCTTACTTCACAAATCAGTACCTTTTACATGTTCTAATGTGATAGCTGATCCCAATGGTAGATATGTAATTGTCAGTGGTAGGTTATTCGATACGAAGGTGGTTCTTGTTAATGTTTATGGTCCTAATTGGGACAATGGGGATTTTTTCAAATCGGTTTTCTCCACACTCCCTGATATGTCCTCCCATATGCTGATCATAGGCGGTGACTTTAACTGCTGGTTGGACCCACATTTGGATCGATCCTCCACTAAATCTACTACTTTATCAACCTCAGCTGGGGTTGTCCATACCTTTATGTCTGATTTCGCTGTTTCAGACCCTTGGAGAACATTTAATCCATCTGGGAGGGCATACTCTTTTTTCTCTTCGGTACACCACACTTTTACGCGCATAGACTACTTCCTTGTAGATGATAGACTTCTCCATTCCATATCTTCGTGCTTATATAATCCAATTGTGGTTTCGGACCATGCCCCTGTCACTATGGGAGTAGTCTTTCAAACAGCTAATAATCAGAGACCGCCTTGGCGGCTTAACACTCAATTACTCAGTAACGAAAATTTTATTAACTTTGCTTCGGCCCAAATTGACTTTTTCATGGATACAAATAGAACCCCAGGTATCTCTGCGTCTACCCTATGGGAAACTTTGAAAGCTTATCTTAGAGGTGAAATTATTTCCTACACCACATATGAGAACAAACTTAAAAAAGATAAATTGTCCATGCTAACACGCCGCATTGCCCAATTAGATAACGCATATTCCGTTTCACCATCTCCAGATATTTATAAGGAGCGCTTAACTTTGCAAGCAGAATTTGACACTTTGCTAACAGATCAAGTTACTGAGCTGCTTGTCAAGTCTAGGAGCACCTACTATGAACAGGGAGACAAAGCCAGTAAGTTATTAGCACACAAGTTGCGTCAAGTTTCATCATCACATCAAATTCCCAAAATTCATACATCATCCGGAATATCATTAGACCCTAGGGAGATAAATGATGAGTTCAGAAGTTTCTACCAGTCTCTATATACTTCTGAAAGTGATGCTGATTTATCAGAATTTGATGACTTCTTCCACTCCCTTGATGTACCTTTAGTCAACCAGGATTTGGTTAAAGAATTAGAACAACCAATCACTGTTGAAGAACTGTCTAGAGCTGTCAAATCCCTTCAATCCGGGAGAAGCCCAGGGCCTGACGGTTACTCGACAGAGTTGTATAAAAAGCTTCTCCCCAAAATAGCCCCTATTCTAATTGAAATGTATAATGAAGCATTTGTTAATGGTATTCTTCCACAGACTCTCACTCAAGCGACTATCTGTTTAATTCTTAAAAATAATAAAGACCCTCTTGAATGTGCATCATATCGTCCAATTAGCCTGTTAAATGCTGACTATAAGATTTTAGCCAAACTTCTGGCAACACGCCTGGAAACAGTTCTCCCATCGATTATCTCTCCTGATCAAACAGGATTTATTAGAAATAGACATTCATTCTTCAATCTTAGGCGACTATTTAATATCATGTACAATTCCTCTGACACCAACACCTCGGAGGCCATTATATCCCTGGATGCGGAGAAGGCGTTTGACAGGGTGGAGTGGAAGTACCTTTTCTATACACTAAATAAATTCGGCTTTGGTTCAAAATTCACTACTTGGGTAAGACTTCTGTATGCGTCCCCCCAAGCCTCTGTCAGGACTAATAACACTCAGTCAGGCTGTTTCCCTCTGCAACGGTCAACACGCCAGGGTTGCCCTCTAAGCCCTTTATTGTTTGCTCTCACCATAGAACCCCTTGCAATAGCACTTCGTTCCAACCCTCTTATCAAAGGTATAGTTAGATACGGACATGAGCACAAGGTGTCTTTATATGCAGATGACTTATTGCTATACACATCTAATCTTTCTGTTTCTGTTCCTGCTGCCCTTGCTACTATTACATCCTTTGGTCATTTATCAGGGTATAAACTGAATCTCAGTAAAAGCGAATTGATGCCGCTTAATGTGACTGCGGAAAAATTCCCATTACATACCTTGCCATTCAAAGTTGCTCATAGTTGTTTCACTTATCTTGGTGTACAGGTCACGAGTCGATTTGAAAACCTTTTTCGGGCCAACTTTTCCTCGCTTTTAACCCGCACTAAGGATGATTTTGAACGCTGGTCAGTGATGCACCTCTCTTTAGTAGCGAGAATTAATTCTGTTAAAATGAACACACTCCCTAAATTTTTATATCTCTTTCAGTGCCTACCGATTTTTCTTCCCAACACATTTTTCAAAAAAATAGACGGCCTAATTCTACCTTTCATATGGGATAAGAAGACTCCTAGGATACGAAAACAGCTCTTGCAGAGACCCAAGTCAGACGGAGGTATGGCGCTACCAGATTTTAGATTTTATTATTGGGCGGCTAATCTTAGGGTCATTCAGTTCTGGTTGCGAGGTGGAGAGATGTCCCCGTCCCCAATTTGGTTAAAGATGGAAGCTGCTTCGTCTGTACCGGCATCATTGTCTTCCCTCGCTCACTCCTCCATTACAGGCCCTTATTCCTCTTTCACCAAGAATGTGTGTGTCAAAACAACATTGAGGATCTGGAATCAATTTAGACGCCATTTTGGGTTTCAGACAACCTCTCTTTCTGCTCCGATGGCCTCGAACCCTGCTTTTGCCCCATCTATGGTTGATAGTGCTTTCTCAATATGGTCTAGTCTTGGTATAAAAAGGTTTAAAGATCTCTACATTGACAATACATTTAGTACGTTTGAGCAACTAGCAGTTAAATTTGGTCTTCCCAGGCATCATTTTTTTAGATTTTTACAGATCCGGAGTTACGTCCGCAATTTGGATCCTCATTTCCCCACCCTTCCTGGTGAAACACAGTTTGACACCTTTCTTACCCCGCTTCCCACTCTGAAAGGTACCTTGTCAATAATTTATAGACAAATTTGTTCTTTAAGAATTGCCTCACTTAATGACATTAAATCCTCATGGGAGGAGGAACTGGGGGAGGGAATATCTGATGGGCTGTGGGAGAGGGCACTCGGAAGGGTACATACCTCTTCGGTCTGCGCCCGACATGGTCTCATTCAATGCAAAATCATTCATAGGGCTCATTGGACCAAAGCGAGACTAGCGAAAATTTACAAAGACATAAATCCTAACTGTGTGAGGTGTAACCAGTCTCCTGCTAACCATGTGCACATGTTTTGGTGTTGCTCATCTCTTGATGGTTTTTGGAAAGATATTTTTAGCACACTTTCAGAAGTATGTGACACACAGATCAAGCCAGACCCTTTTATTGCGCTATTTGGGGTGCCCTCGCCCACATTGCAACTGACCAATATTAATAAGGATTTTATTGCCTTTGTTACCCTGTTGGCGAGACGATTGGTTTTGCTTAGTTGGAAATCCTCTGTACCCCCTTCTCATGCTCTTTGGATTAAGTCTGTTTTAAATTGTATAAAGCTGGAAAAAATTAGGCACACACTCAAAGGGTCCCTAAACAAATTCTGGGCAATGTGGACCCCCTTCTTTTCTTATGTTAAGCGACTTCATTTCCCTGTTATTCCAGAGTGATGTGTGTGTATATATCTATGCATATTTTTTCCTTTTTATTGATGTCCTTGTTGGATGGAGGTGGGGGCGTGGCAAGCTCCGGTGATGAAGGAGGTAGGGTGTATGTGTACATGATGTCTGTGAGGGACTGTGCTGGGTTGGCTGGCCTGCGGACAAGTGCATTGGAATATGTGTACTTGTATTTATTTAGTTATTTTTATTTATTTTTTAAATTATTTTAGTTAATTTGTTTTGATTTGATTTGATTTTTTTTTCTCCTTTGAGGGTGTGTTTTTATTCCTCATTGTATTCTGGTGTGTTAGTGTATTGTTGGATGTGTTTTGTGTTCATGCTGTACAACTTACGAGGACAATTATTTTGTAAATGTTGATTATGCGGAAAATTCAATAAACAAAGTTATAAAAAAAAAGAGATGATGAAAGTGGATGAGTTAAAATACTTGGGGTCAACTGTTCAAAGTAATGGGAAGTGCAGAAGAAAGGTGAAGAAGAGAGCTCAGGCAGGGTGGAGAGGAGTGATTTGTGACAGAAGAGTACCAGCAAGAGTGAGAGGGAAGGTTTACAAGATGGCAGTGAGACCAGTTATGTTGTAGGAAATCGGTCTGTAGTTTGTAAATTGGTGTCTGTCTCCAGTTTTATATAAGGGTATGACTTTTGCGATTTTCATTTTGTTTAGAACTTTACCAATTTGAAAGGACATGTTATATATATGTGGGTTAGGTTAGTGGTTTTGCAATACCTTCGATTGCTTTCTTAACTATTGTTATATCAATATCATTCCAGTCAGCAGATTTTTTTGTTCTCGCATTTGTTTACAATGTCCACGATTTCCTTTTCTTCTACCGCACTAAGAAAAATTGAACTTGGATTTCTGTCCCCATAATCATAATCACTATCATTCCCTACTGTGATTGTTTGTGTGTCACTGATTCTTTTCTGCCAGTTTTGGGCCCACATTTACAAAGAATCTGTTGAAGCCATTGACCATGTGTTCCATGTTGTTTATAGTCTTATCATCCAAAGGAATTGAATCGAGTGCAACTGGACTTGGTATACACTCACCGGCCACTTTATTAGGCACACCTGTCCAACTGCTCGTTAACGCAAATTTCTAGCCAATCACATGGCAGCAACTCAATGCATTTAGGCATGTAGACATGGTCAAGACGATCTGCTGCAGTTCAAACCGAGCATCAGAATGGGGAAGAAAGGTGATTTAAGTGACTTTGAACGTGGCATGGTTGTTGGTGCCAGACGGGCTGGTCTGAGTATTTCAGAAACTGCTGAAATACTCAACCATCTCTAGGGTTTACAGAGAATGGTCCGAAAAAGAGAAAATATCCAGTGAGCGGCAGTTCTGTGGGCGAAAATGCCTTGTTGATGCCAGAGGTCAGAGGAGAATGGCCAGACTGGTTCGAGCTGATAGAAAGGCAACAGTAACTCAAATAACCACTCATTACAACCGAAGTATGCAGAAGAGCATCTCTGAACGCACAACACGTCAAACCTTGAGGCAGATGGGCTACAGCAGCAGAAGACCACACCGGGTGCCACTCCTGTCAGCTAAGAACAGGAAACTGAGGCTACAATTCGCACAGGCTCACCAAAATTGGACAATAGAAGATTGGAAAAACGTTGCCTGGTCTGATGAGTCTCGATTTCTGCTGCGACATTCGGATGGAAGGGTCAGAATATGGCGTCAACAACATGAAAGCATGGATCCATCCTGCGTTGTATCAATGGTTCAAGCTGCTGGTGGTGGTGTAATGGTGTGGGGGATATTTTCTTGGCACACTTTGGGCCCCTTAGTACCAATTGAGCATCGTGTCAATGCCACAGCCTACCTGAGTATTGTTGCTGACCATGTCCATCCCTTTATGACCACAGTGTTCCCATCTTCTGATGGCTACTTCCAGCAGGATAGCGTGCCATGTCATAAAGCTCGAATCATCTCAGACTGGTTTCTTGAACATGACAATGAGTTCACTGTACTCAAATGGCCTCCACAGTCACCAGATCTCAATCCAATAGAGCACCTTTGGGATGTGGTGGACCGGGAGATTTGCATCATGGATGTGCAGTCGACAAATCTGCAGCAACTGCGTGATGCTATCATGTCAATATGGACCAAACTCTCTGAGGAATGTTTGCAGTACCTTGTTGAATCTATGCCACGAAGGATTAAGGCAGTTCTGAAGGCAAAAGGGGGTCCAACCCGGTACTAGCAAGGTGTACCTAATAAAGTGGCCAGTGAGTGTATATCCGTGAAGACATTTCGCTTCTCATCCAAGAGGCTTCATCAGTTCTTGCCTTTCTGACTAGACCAAGCTACTCTGACTGGCTGGTGATGAAACTCAGATATTTATCCTCTTTGGAGTCGTTATCAGAGCTAACGATGTCCATGGCTCTTTGTGTTCCGATGTGTAGCAACGCCCGTCCTTATCAGAGGTATTGATATGCGTGGCTGTTTTGTGTTCCGACGTTTAGCAACGCCTGTCGTTATCAGAGGTATTGATATGCGTGGCTGTTTTGTGTTCCGACATTTAGCAATGCCTATCGTTATCAGAGGTATTGATATGCGTGGCTCTTTGTGATCCGATGTTAAGCAGCGACAGTCGTTGTGGGTGTTAGTTTCGACTTCGTTAGTGCTCCATTCAGTGGTCATGAGTTGTTGGAGCCGTTAGTGACCGACTGTTGTTCTTGGAGGCTAGGCTCCTTGAGTCTCCTGGGTAGAGATGAAAGGACGGCATTGTAAGTGGGGGATAGGTGGTGTCGCAGACCTCCTCCTCTGTTGAGGGATGGTTTTCCAGTTTCGCATAGATGGCTTCCTTCACCCCTCTTTCAAACCATCTATCTTCCCTGTCCAAAATGTGTACGTTGCTGTCCTCGAAGGAGTGTGTCTTCTCCTTTAGGTGTAGATAAACTGCTGAGTCTTGTCCTGAGGAGTTTGGCCTTCTGTGTTGGGCCATCCGTTTGTGTAGTGGTTGTTTGGTTTCTCCTGTGTTTTGGTCAGTGCAATCCTCATTGCATTGTACAGCATACACCAGATTGCTTTTTTGGGTGTGTGGTACACGGTCTTTTGGGATGAACCAGTCTTTGTCGGAGTGTATTGCTGGGTTTGAAGTATACCGGGACGCGGTGTTTGTTAAAAATTCTCCTGAGTTTCTCGGAGACCCCAGAAACATACGGGATGACTATGTTATTCCTTCTGTTCCTTTTCTCCTCATCGCTCACCCGGTTGGTCTTTTTGGAACGTGTTGCAGTTTTCACAAAGGTCCAACTGGGGTAGCCGCAGGTTTTTAGTCTTATAGTCTTATCATTATCTGTAAAGTATTGAGGGCAGCATGGGCTTCTAGATCCATTTCTAAAACTATTCAACACATTCCATATACCTTTGGTGTTTTTTTTATTGGTCTCTAATTCTTTATTATAGTATTCCTTCTTGCATATCCTCATAATGTTAGCTTGTTTTATATGTTTTGTATTTTATTTCTGATCCAATGGTTCTGTGCTTTATGAATTCTTTATTGAGCTTTTTTTTATGACAAGCATTACATAGTCCCTTTGTGATTCATGGACTGTCTTTATATATTTCTGTTTACTGTTGAATTGTTCGATTGGGCAATTTTTGTCATAAGGATTGTAGTATGTCTAGGAATGAATCGTAAGCTTTGTGTCTTTTTCTTTGTATACTATATTCCAGTTGTGTGTTGGTAATTCATTTTTGAAAGCATTCATGTATTCCTCTGTTCTTACTCTTACATATTTAATGTTGCTGGGAACTTTGTTCTTCCTAAAATTACAGTCATAGACTGTAAAAACTGGTAGATGGTCACTGATGTCATTTATCAAAAGCCCACTCTCAGTGTTGCCTTCTATAATGTTTGTGAATATCTAACTACTACTACCACTACTTTTGGCTGCTCCCATTAGGGATCGCCACAGCGGATCATCCGTTTCCATCTCTTCCTGTCCTTTGCATCTTCCTCTGTCACACCAGCCACCTGCATGTCCTCTCTCACCACATCCATAAACCTCCTCTTTGGCCTAATATATTGTCTATTAAGGTGGAACAGTGTGGTGTGATTCTGCTAGGTCTAGTGATTTTAGGATATAAACCCAAACTATACATTGTGTTAATGAACTACTGTCTTATTGTGCTTATTTGGATTTAACAGGTCTATATTGAAATCCCCACATATGAACATATCCTTTTGTGTTGATTTTGAATACGTTTCTTATTGATTTATTTGACCCCAGTGATCTGTATATACAACTTATGATTACATTCTTCTTTTTTCCCACTCAGATTTCAGTTGTGATACATTCCAGCACATCATCAACAGCTGTGGACATCACTTCTACCACCTTGTAATTGAGGCTGTTGCACACATACAAAGCAACCCCCCCCGCCCCCCGTCCATTTTTGTTCCTCCAGTTCTTATAAGATCATTTGTATCCAGCTAACTCAAAGTCAACGCCTTTCTCAGGGCTGATCCATGTTTCAGATATAGCTATTATGTTAAATGGATTCTTGAAGTGACCTAGATATTCTTTGATGTTTCAGAAGTTGGCATATAGGTTTCTGCTGTTAATGTGGATAATTTAAATTTTATGATCTGAATTGACCATCATGTTGAACTCCAAAGGAGTTGAATCAAGTGCAACTGGACTTGGTATATATCCGTGAAGACGTTTCGCCTCTCATCCAAGAGGCTTCCTCAGTTCATGCCTTTCTGACTAGACCAAGCTAGTCTGACTGGCTGGTGATGAGACTCAGTATTTATCCTCTAGGAGTCGTTGTCAGAGATATTGATATGCGTGGCTCTTTGTGATCAGATGTTTACCAACGCCCGTCGCTAACAGAGCCATAGATATGCGTGGTTCTTTTGTGTACCGATGTTATGGCCGCGCCCGTCGTTATCGGAGCTATTGATATGCCTATATCAGTAATTTCAGTCTACTACTACTACTTTCGGCTGCTCCTGTTAGGGGTCGCCACAGCGGATCATCCGTTTCCATTTCTTCCCGTCTTCTGCATCTTCCTCTGTCACACCAGCCACCTGCATGTCTTCCCTCACCACATCCATAAACCTCCTCTTTGGCCTTCCTCTTCTCCTCTTCCCTGGCAGCTCCATATTCAGCATCCTTCTCCCAATATACTCAGCATCTCTTCTCCACACATGTCCAAGCCATTTCAATCTTGCCTCTCTTGCTTTGTCTCCAAACCGTCCAACCTGAGCGGTCCCTCTAATATAATCATTCCTAATCCTGTCCTTCTTCGTTACTCCCAGTGAAAATCTTAGCATCTTCAACTCTGCCACCTCCAGCTCCGCCTCCTGTCTTTTCGTCAGTGCCACTGTCTCCAAACCATATAACATAGCTGGTCTCACAACCATCTTGTAAACTTTCCCTTTAACTCTTGCTGGTACCCTTCTGTCGCAAATCACTCCTGACACTCTTCTCCACCCACTCCACCCTGCCTGCACTCTCTTTTTCACCTCTCTACTGCACTCCCCGTTACTTTGGACAGTTGACCCCAAGTATTTAAACTCAAATGCCTTTGTCACCTCCACTCCTTGCATCCTGACCATTCCACTGTCCTCTCTCTCATTCACGCATAGGTATTCCGTCTTGCTCCTACTGACTTTCATTCCTCTTCTCTCCACTGCATACCTCCACCTCTCCAGGCTCTCCTCAACCTGCACCCTACTCTCGCTACAGATCACAATGTCATCCGCGAACATCATCGTCCATGGAGACTCCTGCCTGATCTTGTCCGTCAACCTGTCCATCACCATTGCAAACAAGAAAGGGCTCAGAGCCGTTCCTTGATGTAATCCCACCTCCACCTTGAACCCATCTGTCATTCCAACCGCACACCTCACCATTGTCACACTTCCCTCATACGTATCCTGCACCACTCCTACATACCTCTCTGCAACTCCTGACTTCCTTATACAATACCACACCTCCTCGCTCGGCACTCTGTCATAAGCTTTCTCTAAATCTACAAAGACACAATGCAACTCTTTCTGGCCTTCTCTATACTTCTCAATCAACATTCTCAAAGCAAACATCGCATCTGTGGTGCTCTTTCGTGGCATGAAACCATACTGCTGCTCGCTGATCATCACCTCTCCTCTTAACCTAGCTTCTATTACTCTTTCCCAAATCTTCATGCTGTGGCTGATCAACTTTATACCTCTGTAGTTGTTACAGTTCTGCACATCGCCCTTGTTCTTGAAAATCGGTACCAGTATGCTTCTTCTCCACTCCTCAGGCATCCTCTCCCTTTCCAGGATTGTGTTAAACAATCTAGTTAAAAACTCCACTGCCATCTCTCCTAAACATCTCCATGCCTCCACAGGTATGTCATCAGGACCAACTGCCTTTCCACTCTTCATCCTCTTCATAGCTGCCCTCACTTCCTCCTTGTTAATCCACTGAACTTCCTGATTCACTATCCCTACATCATCCAACCTTCTCTCTCTCTCATTTTCTTCATTCATCAGCCCCTCAAAGTATTCCTTCCACCTTCTTAGCACACTCTCCTCGCTTGTCAGCACATTTCCATCTCTATCCTTGATCGCCCTAACTTACTGCACATCCTTTTGCAGCTTGGTCCCTCTGTCTAGCCAATCGGTACAAGTCCTTTTCTCCTTCCTTAGTGTCTAACCTGTCATACAACTCACCATACGCCTTTTCCTTTGCCTTTGCCACCTCTCTCTTTGCTTTACGCTGCATCTCCTTGTACTCCTGTCTACTTTCTTCATCTCTCTTACTATCCCACTTCTTCTTTGCCAACCTTTTTCTCTGTATAATTTGCTGTACTTCCTCATTCCACCACCAAGTCTCCTTGTCTTCCTTCCTCTGTCCTGATGACACACCAAGTACCTTCCTAGCTGTCTCCCTCACTATTTCTGCAGTGGTTGTCCAGCCATCTGGCAACTCTTCACTACCACCCACTGCCTGTCTTAACTCCTGCCTGAACTCCACACAACAGTCTTCCTTCTTCAACTTCCACCATTTGATCTTCGGCTGTGTCTTCACTCGCTTCCTCTTCTTGGTCTTCAAAGTCATCCTACAGACCACCATCCGATGCTGCCTAGCTACGTTCTCCCCTGTCACCACCTTGCAGTCTCCAATCCCTTTTAGATGGCGCCTTCTACATAAGATATAGTCCACCTGTATGCACTTTCCTCCACTCTTGTACGTCACCCTGTGTTCCTCCCTCTTCTTGAAATATGTATTCACCACAGCCATTTCCATCCTTTTCGCAAAATCGACCACCATCTGTCCTTCCACATTTCTCTTCTTGACTCCATACCTTCCCATCACCTCCTCATCACCTCTGTTCCCTTCACCAACATGTCCATTGAAGTCTGCTCCAATCACCACTCTCTCCTCCTTGGGTACCCTCTCCACCATGTCGTCCAACTCACTCCAGAATTCTTCTTTTTCATCCATCTCACACCCAACTTGCGGGGCACATGCGCTGATAACATTCAGCAATAAACCTTCAATTTCCAGCTTCATAGTCATCACTCTGTCTTACACTCTCTTCACCTCCAACACGCTCTTGACATACTCTTCCTTCAGAATTACCCCTACCCCATTACATCTCCCATTCACACCATGGTAGAAGAGTTTGAACCCACCTCCGATACTCCTGGCCTTACTCCCCTTCCATCTGGTCTCTTGCACACACAGTATGCCTACCTTTCTTCTTTCCATCATGTCAGCCAGCGCTCTCCCTTTACCAGTCATAGTGCCAACATTCAAAGTTCCGACTCTCACCTCCACATGCCTACCCTTCCTCCTCTCTAGCTGCCTCTGGACATGCTTTCCCCCTCTCCTTCTCCTTCGCCCAACAGTAGCATAGTTTCCACCGACACCCTGCTGGTTAACAGTACCGGTGGCGGTCGTTGGTAACCCGGGCCTCGACTGATCCGGTATGTAAGTCTTATTTATGATCCGCATATTTGATTTGGCAAAGATTTTACGCCGGATGCCCTTCCTGACGCAACCCTCCCCATTTGTCCAGGCTTGGGACCGGCACTAAGGATGCACTGGCTTGTGATTCCTCAGTGGCTGGGTTAGCAATCCAACTTCACAATCCATCAGCTCTGGTATCTCATGTGCTATGCTGTCCAGATGTTTCCACTTTTTGGCTGTGTCAGGGGTAGGAATGTGGGAACGTTCAAGTGGGATGAAATCCCTGGTGTAGGCAGGTGGCAAGTTGATAAAGCTTTGTGAGGAAAACCCTCTAACTCTGAGCCCACTAACTCTTTCAATCTTAACAATGGAGTCTTTTCCCATCATAGTGGACAGCTTTAACTTCACTGGTTCCAAAGCAGCTCCCATCTGCTCACACAGTTCCTGGTCTACAAAGGTGTTGCTACTCTGGGTGTTTAGTAGGGCATACACTAAGGTCTCTATTTCAGTGGTGGTGTCTGAAGAAATCCAAACAGGCACTATCATGGATGTGCTCCCACCATCGCCTCTGTTTACACAGCAAGAAAGGGAAGATGTGTTTTCTTCTGCTTGCATAGCATGAGAAGATGATTTGTCTGTAGCAGCAGAAAGACGGTCTTCATGAAGTGGTGTTGGATGACGTTTCTTACATATGCCACAAGTAGCTTTATTCTTACAGTCTTTTGAGTTGTGTCCTTGCCTAAGACAGCCAAAGCACAGGTTATTGTCAAATATTAACCTTTTCTTGTCCTCCATAGGCTTATCCGTGAACTTCTGGCATTTGTGGATGGAGTGGCTTTCTCCACAGCACATGCATTTAACTGGGTTTGAAGATCAAAATAAAGTGTTCATTTTCATGGATGCATTAGAATCCCCTGAGCTGTTCTCCACAGCACCATATGTTTTTGTCACTGTACTTGATTTATCTGACGCTTTCACATTTGTGATGAATGCATTAGCCTTTGGGTGCTTTATATCTCCAGATGGTTTTTCTTCGGTAGGCTTCAAGGCATGAAAGGTTGTTACAGGATTGCATGCAATTTCTGCTTCTTGTGCCATAAAATCTGCAAACTCCTTGAAATTAGGGTATTCCTCTGTTTGTTTCAACTGCTTTGTGACATGACGATTCCAGCGAGAGGTCACCCAATCAGGGAGTTTTTGAAGCATCTTTTGATTCTCTTCACAGTCATTTAACACTTGAAGCCCTTTTTACATGTGGCATGGCATTGCTGCAACCTGTGAGAAAATCACTGAACTGTCTCAGTTTAACTGACTCCCTCGAACCAATCTTTGGCCAGTTATTCAGCTTTTCCCTAAACACACGCTGGATTATGAAGGGATGACCATACCGGGTGTTCAGTGTCGCCCATGCTTGGTTGTAGGCATCATCATCCTTTCTGAAAAAGCTTCCTTCCAGTACAGATCGTGCCTCACCACTGATGTATTTTTGTAGGTAGAGCAACCTGTCAGCTGGATTTGTGCATCATCGTTCGATCAATGCCTTGAAACTTGTGCTCCACTCTAAGAATTTAAGTGGGTCCCCAGAAAAGATTGAGGGTTCGGGTGTAGGAAGTCTGGTGAGAACCATTGTGTCATGTAGAGCTTGTACTAATGATGCTTCTTTGTTAGTATTGTTTGTTTGTTCATTGTTATTTTTCTTACTTGTTTGTTCCCTTTCAATTTCTTTATAAGGTACTGGAGGACAATTGGCTACCTCAATGCGTGCTGTTCTAATTTCATCACAGGCCTCACTTGATTCAGCTTCAGAGTATGCCTTAAGTTTTGCAGCTATTACTTGAAGATCTCTCTGATTTTCCAGCCTTTTCAGTTCTTGCCTTTGTGCCACGATTGCCTTCTCCATCTTCATTTCGGCCTTCTTTGCAGCAAACTGTGCAGCACACTCTGCTCTTTTTGCTGTGATGCTTTGTTGTTCTGATCAACAGCTTGAGTGGTGACTACGAACAGTATATTTGGAAATTGTAGTCCCAAATATTGACTGGGCATACTCTCTGTCGAGCACCATACAAAGTCTTGCGTTTTCTGCCTTGGCATCAAACTCCTCTAGCCCCACTTCACTCATGCGTACTTTCATTAGCCCCATCAAATCTGTTGTAACTGCTGTGCAGGAATCCATCTTTCTTCTAATCTCAGTAGAAGGTGCCGATTGAGATCGTATATTTTCATACACATCGCTCACTTGTGACACCAGCCCTTCAACGTCATCCATCATGCCACCCAAGTCTTGGTCGGAGCACTCCTCCTTAAATTTGGTACGTGTAGCTCTAACTTGTTCTTTCCACCTTTCATATAACATGGTGAATTTACTCTCCCTCTGAGAGGTCTCTTGTGTCTTCAGCTCCAGCATTTTTGGGGTTAACGTTCTCTCTCGTGAAGATTTCCTGGGTTCAACTCTCTTTAAAGTGTCAGAGGTAGGCTCCTTCATTGCTATTTGGTGTATTTCTATTTTAGCATGAATATCACCTATGAGTAACTCTAATCTCTCCTTTTCAGCTTTATCAATTTGTGATTCTAATTTTTCACTTAACCTAGTTAATTCTACTTGAAGGGACTCAACTTGTTCGCTAAGTTCGAAACCTTGTGATTTTTCTCTGTGAACTGACATCGTAAATGTTTTAGGAAAAGCACTGTATCTATCACCAAGTTATCGCTAAATATGCATATAAACCTTTTACAAATATGTAATTGTCAGTGCAATCCAAGTGCCAATATGCACTAACTATTCACTCAGTTAAACCCCCAATGCACTCCTTTGATTATGCATTTGAACTCTCAGTTCAAAAACACCATTAGAACTTTCATAACAATGCAACACTAGTAAAGCAATAACAACAATTAGGCTATAATGATAAATCAAATATTTTTCTCGATAATAAAACAATTTTTAATAAGTATTTTTCCTTTCAAATCTTACAAATGTCCATGAAGTTGAAGAGCTAGCACTGTCAAACCTGATGTCGTCTGCAAAGCCACACTCTCCCGTCCTAAGACAGCAATGGAATGGAACGGACACTGCACGCTGAAGCCTCTACAGAGCCGTACGCTGAGAATCGCTGCCCTCTCTTGGCGAAACCGCGGCACTGCACGGCGATTTATCCCGACAATCTTGAACAGAAGCCAACTCTCCCTGCTGCTCCCAGGCTTTATCAGAGGCCGTTCCTCCGCGTCTCCCGGCGAAACGGCAAAATGGGATTCTTCTCCGGCCACATTTTATATCGCTCCCTCTGTCGTCAGCAGACACCGTGAAAACTACAAGAAAATAAAGGACAAAAAGTTTAAGATATACATCTCTCATACCGTTTACAGTCTCTCAAGCTAGTGTCCGTTGATCAACAGGCCCAAACGTTAGCACAACAAAAATACGATGAAATCCAGTAAAATAGCTGAAAACATATCACATTGTCCATGTAAAGCCACATCAACAACATTATAAACAAATATAAAACACACGAAGGAGAATTACCGTGTGCGCCTCTTGAAGCACGTGTAGAATAAAGTTGTTTTGGGGGCTGTATACGAGACGTCTCTCCTCTCCATCTATACTGGTTCTGACCCATAATGGTATGTAACGGGTCATGTGACCCGTTACACTCTGACGTCAAATAAACCTTGCATAAAGGTACATTTATTAACTAAACGTTTTTTACCGTGTTATATTTCAAATAAATTCTTACCATGTTACCCCTTTTAACCACTTATTTATTACATTTTTAATCGGGTTTTTTTTACGGCTGAATGAACTCAATATAACTATCTCTGAGACAGTTACACCAAGTACCTCCCTAGCTGTCTTCCTCACTATTTCTGCAGTGGTTGTCCAGCCATCCGGCAACTCTTCACTACCACCCAGTGTCTGTCTTAACTCCTCCCTGAACTCCACACAACAGTCTTCCTTCAACTTCCACCATTTGATCTTCAGCTCTGCCTTCACTCGATTCCTCTTCTTGGTCTCCAAAGTCATCCTACAGACCACCGTCCGATGCTGCCTAGCTACGTTCTCTCCTGTCACCACCTTGCAGTCTCCAATCCCTTTCAGATCGCACCTTCTACATAAGATGTAGTCCACCTGTGTGCACTTTCCTCCCCTCGCCCTGTGTTCCTCCCTCTTCTTGAAATATGTATTCACGATAGCCATTTCCATCCTTTTTGCATAATCCACCACCATCTGTCCTTCCACATTTCTCTCCTTGACACCATACCTACCCATCACGTCCTCATCACCTCTGTTCCCTTCACCAACATGTCCATTGAAGTCCGCTCCAATCACCGCTGTCTCCTCCTTGGGGACACTCTCCACCACGTCATCCAACTCCCTCCAGAATTCTTCTTTCTCTTTCATCTCACACCCATCTTGTGGGGCAGCACTTATAACATTCATTAATACACCTTCGATTTCCAGCTTCATACTCATCACTCTGTCTGACACTCTCTTCACCTCCAGCACACTCTTGACATACTCTTCCTTCAGAATTACTCCTACCCCATCTCTCCTCCCATTCACACCATTGTGGAAGAGTTTGAACCCACCTCTGATGCTCCTGGCCTTACTCCCCTTCCACCTGGTATCTTGCACACACAGGATACCTACCGTGGTGCTTGAAAGTTCATGAACCCTTTAGAATTTTCTATATTTCTGCATAAATATGACCTAAAACATCATCAGATTTTCACACAAGCCCTAAAAGTAGATAAAGAGAACCCAATTAAACAAACGAGAAAAAAATATTTTACTTGGTCATTTATTTATTGAGGAAAATTATCCAATATTACATATCTGTGATTGGCAAAAGCACGTGAACCTTTTCTTTCAGTATCTGGTGTGACCCCCCCCCCCCCCTTGTGCAGCAATAACTGTAACTAAACGTTTCTGGTAACTCTTGATCAATCTGCACATTGGCTTGGAGGAATTTTCACCCATTCCTCTGTACAGAACGGCTTCAACTCTGGGATGTTGGTGGGTTTCCTCACATGAACTGCTCGCTTCAGGTCCTTCCACAACATTTCGATTGGATTAAGGTCAGGACTTTGACTTGGCCATTCCAAAACATTAACTTTATTCTTCTTTAACCATTCTTTGGTAGAATGACTTGTGTGTTTAGGGTCGTTGTCTCGCTGCATGACCCACGTTCTCTTGAGATTCAGTTTGCAGACAGATGTCCTGACATTTTCCTTAAGACTTCGCTGGTATATTTCAAAATTCATTGTTCTATCAATGATGGCAAGCTGTCCTGGCCCAGATGCAATGTTTTCCTTTCTCCAAACATAACGCTTCTCATTTAAACCAAAAAGTTCGATTTTGGTCTCATCCATCCACAAAATTTTTTTCCAGTAGTCTTCTGGCCTGTCCACGCGATCTTTAGCAAACTGCAGACGGGCAGCAATGTTCTTTTTGGAGAGCAGTGGCTTTCTCCTTGCAACCCTGCCAATCACACCATTGTTGTTCAGTGTTCTCCTGATGGTGGACTCATGAACATTAACATTAGCCAATGTGAGAGAGGCCTTTAGTTGCTTAAAAGTTACCCTGGGTTCCTTTGTGACCTGGCTGATTATTACACGCCTTGCTCTTGGAATGATCTTTGATGGATCGACCACTCCTGGGGAGGGTAACAGTGGTCTTGAATTTCCTGCATTTGTGCAAAATCTGTCTGACTGTGAATTGGTGGAGTCCAAACTCTTTACAGATGGGTTTGTAACCTTTTCCAGCCTGATGAGCATCAACGCTTTTTCTGAGGTCCTCAGAAAGCTCCTTTGTTCTTGCCATGACATATTTCCACAAACATGTGTTGTGACGATCAGACTTTGATAGATTCCTGTTCTTTAAATAAAACAGGGTGCCCACTCACACCTGATTGTCATCCCATTGATTGAAAACACCTGACTCCAAGTTCACCTTCAAATTAACTGCTAATCCTAGAGGTTCACATACTTTTGCCACTCACAGATATGTAATATTGGATGATTTTCCTTAATAAATAAATGACTAAGTATAACATTTTTGTCTCATTTGTTTAATTGGGTTCTCTTTATCTATTTTTATGACTTGTGTGACAATTTGATGATGTTTTAGGTCACATTTATGCAGAAATATAGAAAATTCTAAAGGGTTCACAAACTTTCAAGCACCACTGTACCTTTTTTCTTTCCATCATATCAGTCATAGTGCCAACATTCAAAGCCCTGACTCTCACCTCCACACTCCTACCCTTCCTCCTCTCTCATTGCCTCTAGACATGCCTTCCTCCTCTCCTTCTCCTTTGCCCAACAGTAGCATAGTTTCTACCGGCACTCTGCTGGTTAACAGTACCGGTGGGAGTCGTTAGTAACCCAGACTTCGACTGATTCGGTATGGAAGTCTTATTTATGATCCACATATTTGATTTGGCAAAGATTTTATGCCGGATGCCCTTCCTGACGCAACCCTCCCCATTTATCCGGGCTTGGGACCGGCACTGAGAATGCACTGGCTTGTGCATCCTCAGTGGCTGGGTTGAACACATGATTTGGCAAATAACACAATTATTATTCTTGGGAATTTATTTTTACATAAGAACAGATTCCTGAAAACGCTGCCAAACTTCCTCATATTTCATAGGGAACTGTGTCATTTCTCATCACTGACGTTAATAGAGAAGAAGAATGCTATGGAACTTCTGTATTGATAGCAGAACTCGAACGTGCAGAGAACCCCTCGGACTCCCCTCCCTTTCATAATGTATTTAATTTAATTTATTTAATTTTCTTGATTTTCTTTACTTTTATTTCCCCCCTCTTTATTTTGTTTTATGTGTTGTATGTAGAATTTAAACACCCATCCATCCATTATCCAAACCACGTCAATAAAAAAAGTTGTCAATAAAAAAAAAGTAATGCTGTGCTCGTCAGCAGATCAGAGGGAGGGAGATGAGCGGGATAGACTATGTCACTTGTGTGCACTCTCTTGTCAAAAACAATGGTTCATTTTGAGCCTAATTATCTCAGTATTGTTTTTCAACTGAATTGTTCATTTTTTTATAAAAACATATTGTAACGTGCATGGATAAGAAGACACGCTGGCCGCTGGCTGGTCTGGCCCTTTAGTCGAGCGGTTAGCGATGTCTCTTGCGGTGCGGGTGATACAGGTTCGCGCCGCGGCAGTTCCTGTGGTTGCGTTGCCCCCCCGAATTCGCTACATTGGTGTCAGAAGTGGGATGGAGCGACTGTAAGGCCATCGGAAGCGTAGGCGCCCTGAGGCGTGAAGGAGCTGATACGCTTAAGGGCGGGCACGCGCCCCCCGAAGGAGGGGGGGTAGTGTAACGTGCATGGATAAGAAGACACGTTGGCCTCTGGCCGCTGACTGACGGGTCTGACCCTTTAGTCCAGCGGTTAGCCATGTCCCCTACAGTGCAGGCGATACAGGTTCGCTTTCCGGCCGCGGCAGTTTCTGTGGTTGCGTTGTCCCCCGAATTCGCTACAATATATGGACATTTTTTATAGGATTGCTCCGCGTGCTGTGTTAATGGCCTCGCGTGCCACCGTGGTCACACGCAAAACCCTTCCCTTATAGTCTTACAGTCAAACATGTTCTTCTTCATATTGTCAGACCCAAATTTGAAGTTATTGACTTGCCATACATTTTCATATGAGCATAATCAATCAGAAGATTATTTTTGCCAATTCCGTAAACGTTTTTTCAGGTCCAGTGACACAGACAAAGCAGCGATGGGTGATCCAAACCGCTTATCCTGCTCTCAGGGTTGTGGGGATGCCGGAGCCTATCCCAGCTGTCACTGGGTGGCAGGCAAGGAGACACCCTGGACAGGCCGCCAGGCCATCACAGGGCCAACACACACTGGGATTATGTTTATTATGAAATTACTGCAGACTCTACTCATTGTAATAAGATAGTAAAGGTCCTGGACTGGGTCCTGGACTGTTCCGGTGGCATCCGGACACTGCTTGGCATCCTGCGCATCATATTTTTCATAAATTTTATAAGTCCATTATAATTCTGTTTATCATCTTTCAGTGTTGTATTGTGTAAATTGTGTAAACACAACATCCATTGCACGTTGCCCGTCCTGGGAGAGAGATCCCTCCTCTGTTGCTCTCCCTGAGGTTTCTTCCTATTTTTTCTCCCTGTTAAAGGTTTTCTTTTAGGGAGTTGTTCCTTACCCAATGAGAAGGTCTAAGGACAGGATGTTGTGTTGCTGTTAAGCCCACTGAGGCAAATTTGTAATTTGTGATATTGGGCTATACAAATAAAACTGACTTGACTTGACTTAAAGATAACATTCTGTAAGCAACCTGTATTGCCTGAAAACCTCGATCTGATTTGTGGTGATCAGGCTTATAGCTGTTTCCTCGTATGGTATATATGCAGCTCAGGAAGATATCAAGTCACTCTCTACTGTGTTAGAGCGTCACTATGTTAGAACGTCTGTCCTTACCTGTCACTCACTATGTTAGAACATTCTAACACATTGTGTTAGAACATCTACTGTGTTAGAATGTCACTATGTTAGAACATCTGTCCTTACCTGTCCCTATGTTAGAACATTCTAAAACATTGTGTTAGAACATCTACTGTGTTAGAATGTCACTATGTTAGAACATCTGTCCTTACCTGTCCCTATGTTAGAACATTCTTACACATTGTGTTAGAACATCTACTGTGTTAGAACATCACTATGTTAGAACGTCTGTCCTTACCTGTCCCTATGTTAGAACATTCTAACACATTGTGTTAGAACATCTACTGTGTTAGAATGTCACTATGTTAGAACGTCTGCCCTTACCTGTCCCTATGTTAGAACATTCTAACACATTGTGTTAGAACATCTACTGTGTTAGAATGTCACTATGTTAGAACATCTGTCCTTACCTGTCCCTATGTTAGAACATTCTTACACATTGTGTTAGAACATCTACTGTGTTAGAACATCACTATGTTCTAACATCTGTCCTTACCTGTCCCTATGTTAGAACATTCTAACACATTGTGTTAGAACATCAACTGTGTTAGAATGTCACTATGTTAGAACATCTGTCCTTACCTGTCCCTATGTTAGAACATTCTAACACATTGTGTTAGAACATCTACTGTGTTAGAATGTCACTATGTTCTAACGTCTGTCCTTACCTGTCCCTATGTTAGAACATTCTAACACATTGTGTTAGAACATCTACTGTGTTAGAATGTCACTATGTTAGAACGTCTGTCCTTACCTGTCCCTATGTTAGAACATTCTAAAACATTGTGTTAGAACATCTACTGTGTTAGAATGTCACTATGTTCTAACGTCTGTCCTTACCTGTCCCTATGTTAGAACATTCTAACACATTGTGTTAGAACATCAACTGTGTTAGAATGTCACTATGTTAGAACATCTGTCCTTACCTGTCCCTATGTTAGAACATTCTAACACATTGTGTTAGAACATCTACTGTGTTAGAATGTCACTATGTTCTAACGTCTGTCCTTACCTGTCCCTATGTTAGAACATTCTAACACATTGTGTTAGAACATCTACTGTGTTAGAACATCACTATGTTAGAACGTCTGTCCTTACCTGTCCCTATGTTAGAACATTCTAACAAATTGTGTTAGAACATCTGCTGTGTTAGAATGTCACTATGTTCTAACGTCTGTCCTTACCTGTCCCTATGTTAGAACATTCTAACAAATTGTGTTAGAACATCTGCTGTGTTAGAATGTCACTATGTTCTAACGTCTGTCCTTACCTGTCCCTATGTTAGAACATTCTAACAAATTGTGTTAGAAAATCTACTGTGTTAGAATGTCACTATGTTCTAACGTCTGTCCTTACCTGTCCCTATGTTAGAACATTCTAACAAATTGTGTTAGAACATCTGCTGTGTTAGAATGTCACTATGTTAGAACATCTGTCCTTACCTGTCCCTATGTTAGAACATTCTAACAAATTGTGTTAGAACATCTACTGTGTTAGAATGTCACTATGTTCTAACGTCTGTCCTTACCTGTCCCTATGTTAGAACATTCTAACACATTGTGTTAGAACATCTACTGTGTTAGAATGTCACTATGTTCTAACGTCTGTCCTTACCTGTCCCTATGTTAGAACATTCTAACACATTGTGTTAGAACATCTGCTGTGTTAGAATGTCACTATGTTCTAACGTCTGTCCTTACCTGTCCCTATGTTAGAACATTCTAACAAATTGTGTTAGAACATCTACTGTGTTAAAATGCACGATGGATGATAAGCATAGAAAAAGAGGAATGCTCTTTGTGCTTGGGCTTCCCATAGCCTTCTCTTACAAATTCAACCTCCAGTACCAACATGATACAGTGTGCATGCTGGAATTCATTCAGTGGTAGGAGCTTTTTACACATACTGTAACACACATCTTGACTTGACTGACCTTTTATTTTTTTCACACATCGCCATTGTCCAATAACCTGATATGATACAGTGTGCATGCTGGAATTCATTCAGCGGTAGGAGCTTTTTACACATACTGTAACACACATCTTGACTTGATTGACCTTTTTTTTTCTTCATATTTTTTTTCTCATTGTCCAATAACCTGATAACCACTGGTGCCTCTACTAACATTGTTATGGCTGATACTATTTCATTTCCATCACATTCTTATTTTTAACTTGATTATTGGTGTGCATTGATATATATTTGCTTAGTGAAATGAGACAACCATATGGTTCAATATTCTTCAACACTACTTTGTACTGCACAGGCTCTTGCTTGATATGTCATGTTCACAGATTGACGTCACCTGAAAGAAGAATATTTTTGTCATTCTACATTGTTTTTCAGAACCTGCATTGACATTAATCCTGCTAGGGGCACAAAAGCAATCCGTGATAAGGTGCAAAGCAAGAAGAGTGGGAAGATGGTCAAAAGAAGATAACGTCAGTGAATCCGCACATCTGCACACTCATCAAGAAGCTCAGTGGTGTCAAGTGGGACTTTCTGATCTTTCACACACACTTTTACACACACACACACACACACACACACACACACACACACACACACACACACACACACACACACACACAAATATGCACACACGTGCATGCACACACAACCACTCACCACCTCATCCAGCCACTCATTCAAACATTCACTTATTTACTCACTCGCTCGCTCACTCACTCACTCACTCACTCGCTCGCTCAGTGACAAAAACCCATGTCTTTTCTTATTCAAGCTGTTGGAACTGGAGGTAGACATTGTTCAGAAAAACATCTGCATTATTCTTTTGTGTTCACTTTAGTGTAGTACACTCATGCAAACTAGACCGCCGCTGTTCTGTGGCAGGTTAGTTAAAAACAGTTAGTTTGATGTTCATTTCTCACAAAAACAAATACTATGTTACAGTGAGATGCCAAATATAGTAGTAAAAGAAGAAGAAAAAACTGTCAATCTCCCGAAAAAAAAAACCGAAACAAAGAAAAGTAAAGTAAACAGGCAGGGAGTTAAGATGTATTCGGGTCAAGCTTTGGTTGTGTTGCACTGGTGATATGTTCTTATTTTAATAAATATTTGAAAAGGAACGATAGATAATGAATATTCTCCCTTTGCCATTTTTTCATTATTATTATTATTATTATTATTATTAGTAGTAGTAGTAGTAGTAGTAGTAGTAGTAGTAGTAGTAGTAGTAGTGGTAGTGGTAGTGGTAGTAGTAGTACAGTAACATAAGTACAGGACACATACTGTAGATTCAAATACAGTTTACATTATTAATTTACTGAAAAAACAACAGTATTGTGTTGTACATTTACAAGAATACAGCAATGAACTGCACATGTATTTCTAGTAATACACTATAATTCTAAAATACAGTAAGAAACTGTAAAAAAAAAACATAGTACTTTACAAGTGAAGCTGCTGCCAGGTAATTACTGCAAATTTAAAGTGAAAAGTTGAGTTGCTGGATAATGGGATCAGCATCCAAAGATTAAGAAATGGGAGCTCCACACCTAGTATATCCTGAAAAATTTTAACTTACTTTGCCAAAACATTGTCATCAGAGTTATGAGCATGTGGTTTCCTTCTCTTAATCGTTGTTTCCTTTCACTTGTGATGTTGTCCTTTATCATTTGTTAGTGAGATGCTTGTGGTACTTGATGCATGCGCCCCACCAATTCTCAGAAAGAGCTCTGATAAGGTGTGTACAAAGTAGAGTAAATGGGATGAATGACACAAAAAAAACTAGTTCTGTTTATTGCATTTTGCTTGCACCAACTTAGACCTTTGCAATAATCGAATTAGCATGTCAATACACCAGTGTGTGTGTGTGTGGGGGGGGGGCAGGACGTGAAGAGGTGTGTGGGGGTGGGGGCTTGTTAGGTTATGTTAGGTTTCAGGCTGTCAGACCAGCAGTAGTATTAATTGAGTTTGTTGATGAGTAAGTTGCCAATTGAATGGGGGGGGGCGGGGTGTTTGTTTCCTCTTGTGGTTCTTGTAGTAATTTCTTGCAGACCACACTGACGGTGAGTCAACGTCTGAAAAGCTGGTTCTCAAATTCCCCAGAGTAGCTTTTGTTGGGCACCTCTGCCTCATTTTTTCCAGTGTGTATTTAGCCTGCTTGTGTGCCTGCAGTGCCTGCAGTGCGGATTTAGCCTGCTTGAAAAATTAGGAAACACTGTTTTTATGGTGAAAACCATTCAACAGGTTCTGTCGATGCTAGCGTTTTTGGATTGTCTTAAGTCTCTTATTTTGGGCCACTTGACATGACAATCATACTATCTCCGCATTTTCAAAAAGCACTGTTTCTCCCGTCCAAGCTACAACACTAGACAGGCATTCTCAAATTCATCCACTTTGCAGAACATTTTCAAAAAGAGACGTTTTTGGTGATCAAAAATGCTGGCTTAATGTTGATGGAAGGCCAAAATTGAGAAGAAGAAAAAAAAAAGGATTTATTTTCAAATTTATCCATGGCCTTCAAAGTGAGACATGGCGCCAGTGATATTTCTGGAGAACTGGGGGGTAGGATCATTACTGGATCTTGATGCACTAATGTTCTGTCTAATGGCAATAATTTTGTTATTGAAAAATGTAGCTAATTGCTCACATATTTGAGTGGACAGCATCTCTGATGGGTTTGGAGAAGGTGGATTAATAAGTCGGTCGATAGTGGAGAAAAGCACTTTACTATTGTTAATATTTTCATTAATGATTTTAGAGAAAAAAGACTGTCCGGCCTGTTTAATTTCTTTGCAGTACTTGTTCAGTCTGTCCTTGTAAATTTCATGGTGAACCTGAAGTTTAGTCTTTCTCCACTGTCGTTCTGCTTGGCGACAGTCTCTCTTAAGCTGCCTAATAACCACTCCATTTCTCCAGGGGGCTTTTTGTTTTTCTATGTTTTTAGTTTTAACAGGTGCAATGTTATCAAAGATATTCCGTATTTTCGAGTTAAAGTCGTCCACAAGATCCTCAGTTTGTGACGACATGAACGGCAATCATTCATTTACAGTTTTCTGAAAGGTTTCAATTGTGTTATTATCAATGAAGCGTTTTTTGAGCATACGAGTGCTCTTCTGTTGTACAGGAAGAGCTGGCACATCAAAAAATATACAACAGTGATCAGAGATAGCAACAGCCATAAAACGGGGTACAGTAATATTAAGTCCTTTTGATATGACTAAGACTAGAATATGACCCTTAATGTGTGTGGGTCCGGAAACATGCTGAGTGAGAGCAAATGCCTCCAGTAAGCCAATTAGAGTCGAAACCGGGCAGCTGAAGTACTTTGTCTGGAGTCGACTCATACAGCCAGGTCTCAGTGAAACAGGGGTCAATAGAGAGTGTTATGATGATGAGCTATATTTTGCCCACTTGGTTATAGAATGAGCGGAGATTGGCATCCTCAGAAAATGTTGAATGGGACGGCCAAAAGATGGGGTGCTCTCAAAATTTGGGGTATATTCTTTCCAATACAACTGCAGGAAGTTTTGCAGTAAAGACATAATTCGGTAAATTAATGCAAATTACTGTTAAGAAAAAAAAAGTATCAGGGGTGCCCCGGTGGCTCACCTGGTAGAGTGCGAGTCCTTACCACAGTGGCCTAGGTTTGAATCCAGCCCGGGCCCTTTGCTGCATGTCATCCCCTCTCTCCCCTGCCATTCTCATCCCTCTGTCTACTATCACTATCCAATAAAGGGGGAAAATGCCAAAAAAGTATCAATTGAAAATATTGTGCTCAGGCCGTCATTGCAGTCTCCCTGGTTAATGTGCAGTAGTTTGGGTAATTGCAGACTGCTCTAGGGTAGAGTAATGAAATAACTTGAAACAAGCTCAGGCCCTGTAATTGTAAGGTCTGTTGTAGGAGTTGTAGGAATGTTGCTGTGTGACCAGTAAGGTAATCATGAAGTGCTCATTGTCATGTGACCTGACCTCTAACACAAAATCTGCATTGTTTTTCTTTGTTTCGCTTTAGAGAATGGGGCAGGAACAGGGGTGTCCAGGTATTAAGTGAGATTGGCCACCCTTTAGATCCACCCTTGCTGAGTTTGCAGGTTGAATAATCCTTTCTGCTGAAAGCACACCTTTTACAACACACCTGCCAAACTCAAGCCAGTGAGTGACGGGAGAACAGAGTAAACACCAAATTTAGAAATCTCTAATCTTTAATGGCTAAAACCTGTCCTTCTTGTAGCCGGCAGTATGTTCACGCAGGACCACATAACTTGAGTAAGAAGCTGACTAAGGAAATAAGTTTTCAGGGCCTTTAACGACAGGATCATGAAACAAAAGTCCATCCATCCATTATCCAAACCGCTTATCCTGCTCTCAGGGTCGCGGGGATGCTGAAGTCTATCCCAGCAGTCATTGGGCGGCAGGCGGGGAGACACCCTGGACAGGCCGCCAGGCCATCACGGGGCCATGAAACAAAAATGATGGTCAAAAATGGTCTAAAGATGAAGCATCAGTTAAAGTTAATGTTGGCACCAACAGGGCTTGTTTGTGTTGCAAGAAGAGCTGAGTAAACTCTATCATAATCCTCTGTGAATAGTATACACGGCCACTGTATCTAGTAGTTAATGTTCACAGTAGTTTGTATATGAAACCAATCGTTGTTTCGGACGTAATGCAACTGTATTGTTTATTAGGGTGGGGATACCTGCGGTCAGTCGAGACTGAAGAAGTCACTTAGATGAGTGGTGAGATGTTTGTCAGTAAACATTGTGTCCAGATGAACTGATTCGCCTTTCTGTGATTTCCTTACCTGGATTATTGAGCATGCATAAAGACATCGATTTGTAATTACAAAAACAGACGACAGATGGAGCCATTGAAATGATAACGGTTAAGTAACGATATGGACAGGGATCCAAAGCAACAATCCCTTTTTTCCTGTACTTAAGTCCTACTTCTTCAGTTGGGGGGCACAAAAAAAGTCCTACTTCCTCAGTGAAATGTCTCCGGGTCACACTTCAAATTCTCTGGCAAGTCTCTTCTAACACCGGGGAAAATACGGAATAAAATGTGGTACATAAACTTCATTTTTAACAAATCGTCTGGTTGTATGAAAGACAAGTAAGACTCATGAGATGTATTCTCCAAAACGCGGGGGGCTATACATTAAGTGCTTTTACCCCCACGCCAGCTAGCACATGAAGACATGTTTGTGGGAAATCCCATCAGACGAACGAAACAACACTGAAATTTGGATCTAACCTATAAAGATCTTAGGTGGAGATAATCTCAAATTTTAAACTTAAAAAAATGTCCAAGACAGACAGAGATAAAACTGTAAAACATAAAGTGACATGTATTAAGACAAGGAGGAGGAGGGGGGGGCTCAGACTCCACCGCATCCAAGGCAGGGCGCTCACGTTGCGACGATACGGACGTGACATTTCACATGTAAGGGCCTACGCACATTCGCCGGATCTGCCCCCTCTTTAAATACCGCGGTACACCCCACCCTCGCACACCACTGCTGGAGAAACCCCAGGTTCCTGCCAGTCAAGGCCAACAGTGGAGCGAGACAGGTCGAAGACATTCCAAGTCGCGTTTCAGTCTGTTACAGTCATCCCTCGAGACTAAACCTTGAAAGGTAAGACGATGCGAGAAATATCTCCAAATACTTTTTGAATGAATGTACTAAAGCGCCACTTTAGTATATTCAGTTTACCGCGGACCCCAAAAGTGTGGATATGCCTTAGATTTTTTTATTCTGGCGAGAGACGCAAATCACTTTTCTTGTGATCTCGGGAGTTTTTGGAGCACCGGATATAACAGCGGGGTGGAAACTCGCAACGTCTCCGTCGTTACAGATGCAGCATGTAGTCGCCAGCGTGGTGTGTCGGCAGAAAGCTGTTACGGAGGCTGTTAGATTAACACCCTACGTGCCCGTCTTATTTCCTGGTAATGGCTTTCCAGCCATGCTTGTTTCGTTTGAACTAAAAAAAAAAACCATTTGCTTCGTTACGACTAAGCGTCCCAGCGTTCTCGCACCTTTAGTGGATATTTCGTCAGAATGTATGTTAATATAGGTCCACTGGAAAATATGAAGAGCGGTTGTCCACATGCGGAAGAGGCGTCGTTAGAGCAACAGCTGCCTCATCACCCGCAATGATTTATGTCCATGAATAGTTTTTGGGTTTTTTTCTTCCATGGAACGGTTATTCAGTCGGGACTGGCCCTCAGTGTACATAGGATGATTGGCAATTACACGATGTCAGTCCATCACGCTTGTAGCCACAGGTTACCATAAATTAACCATTTGACGATTTTAATCTCTCTCTCTCTCTCCTGTCTGTGATTTTTCTCTCGCCCCTGTCTGTGATTACATCATGTTAAATGTCTTCGACTTCGAATAATCCTGCTAGAAATCCATAGGCAGTCACACTTATGGTGG
Source organism: Lampris incognitus (assembly GCF_029633865.1). Taxonomy (NCBI): domain Eukaryota; kingdom Metazoa; phylum Chordata; class Actinopteri; order Lampriformes; family Lampridae; genus Lampris; species Lampris incognitus. The sequence goes on from NC_079216.1 coordinate 44,750,143, forward strand.
GAATTAAATATACAGGCCAGTTTGTACAACACATTAACTCAGTGGAAACACAAGCTAACCACATTGCCAATATTTTACTGCATAATCCCCCGTGTTAACAAAGGGTTCTCTGTACGAGGCAACCCGCAAAGCCTCTGTAATATTTCCTGTAGTTTGCACACCTAGTGCTCAATTCTCTGGGATGTAGTAAGATTTTTTTGGACCCTCCTCTGAGGGGCAGATAATGGGATAACTTAGTATTAGGGATGACTGACTGTTCCAACTTCGTGTATCCCACTACTGTGTGCTTACTCATCACGAAAAATTGGTCTGAAATAGCCTCAAGGGGGATGTCCACATCATAGTGGAGTAACAGCCTAGTCGTTGTGGTGGTGATGTAAGGTGGCTCATGAGCATTCGGCTGTCCGCACAACTAGGAAATATGAATAGGAAAAGTGTGACGCATTCTGGGGACGGCCTGCACAGTCCCTATTATTAACTTTGCATTTCTTGTCACATAGTCAAAGACGTTTAGTCAGTCATGTCAATAACAGAGCCCCGAAAGTCCTACTGAAAAACTGAAGGAACAGCCTACTTAATAGTTAATGTGCTGTTGGCATTAATTGTGTGTATGTGTGCTGTAAATCCTGTTGAGGTACAGGTTAATTTAGTTATTGTGCTGTTGGCTGCAAGTCAGTGTATCTGCCCTGCTGAGGGGGGGCTTTTACACATCCGTGCCCAGGGGCGCATTGTCTCATAATCCGCCTATGAGCAGGGGTTGCCATGGAGACTCAAGGGTACTGTGAATGCACCGATGAGCATCACACATCAAGATGAAATGGCAGAGATCAATATCCTGAATACATACATGAAAGTCTATGGTGTTAAGGACATAAGCCGTAATGACTCGGTAGCAGTCTTTCTAAACCCTCTTGGTTGATGGATATTCTGCAGTTGTGTCACTGGAGGAGAATGACTCAGCCTGTGACGTTAAAGGAAGTGAGGGGAATTGAAAGCAGAATGCATGTCCACACAGCTTCCAAAGTAATACGATACCATGATCACGTACGTTCCTGTGCAGGCTCCTTAGTATATACAGGGCACCCAGACTGTCAACTGCATTATGCAACATTTTCACTTACCTCTCTCCTCCCTAACTGCTCTTCTTCCCTTTCTCCAATTTCAAGTTAAACAAGTATTCTTTCTCTTCACAGCCTGCCCTCATTCTTTCTCCCGTTGCTTTATCCTCCCCTCTCACTCAAAATTATTTTTAACACCTCTCGCTGTCCCCCTCAGATGTCCACCAAAGAGAAGCTGATTGGCCATGTGATGAAGGAGGAGCCTGTTGGCTGCAGGAACAAGGTGACAGTGGTCGGTGTCGGCATGGTGGGCATGGCCTCTGCCATCAGCGTCCTGCTTAAGGTAAGCAGAAAAAAAATAGAAAATTTAGTAGATAGGTGACAGAAGGACACTGTATGAAGGACAGGGGCAACTTAGGTGGTTGGTAGTATGGCAGCAAAGATAAAAAGAAGTAGGGCGAGTGGGGATTTACAGAGCGTTAGACTTTAATAATGGAGAGTACAAAGAAATCTAATAAGATAATAGGACATACCATTTAGCAAAGGAAGGACACCAAGGGTCAGTTGAGTGATTATTGTCAAACCATCAGCCCCCAAATCAACATCTTTGGGTTTGGGGGCTGGTGGCAGAACATAGTACTGTTAGGTAATGCCTTAAAAACAGTGAAGTTAGATGACCATGAATGGAGCTGACTACTCAAAATTATGGGTATGATAACAAAGCCTAACAAAAAGCCCCCCCCCCCCAAAAAAAACAAAACAAGTCCAAACATCAAGGGGCTGCACTTCTGTTGAAGTGAAGGGAAAATCCTACTTGTGGTTGAATGAATGACTGCATTGCTATAGTGCTTAGGACACAAAGCGCTTCACAATGAAATGGCTGCTTCACATTCCAGTATAGGTGGCCCCAGTGGGGAACGATCCACTAGTGGATCACCACACTATAAGGCAAATACTGCCATAACACCAAGTGCTCAACTGATTGAGCTACACATGACCTCATTAGAGAGAAGAGGAGAATGTGGGTATGATTTCCTGTGCTACCATTCTTGTGAGATAATTTAGTCTTCCGGATGTTTCCCTGAGCTTTTCCTGGCCTATTCACAACAGTTTAGTCATCTATATGTTAGTTGAGGAACAGTGGCTTGGAAAAACTAGGCCATAAGTCTCACTCATAATACTGCTGTGGTTATCTGACTGGAAAGAGCTGGAGGGCATACTAGATAGGTGTGTTGATCCTTGTCTTTATATCAATGTTTTTTTTTAGGTTGATTGAACATACTGTAAAAGATTGGGTTCTTTCATGAAACCTCATTGTGGTCTAATGTTATCGCTTGGTAAAATGTATGGTCATTGATCAGGGTAACTTAATGTATTAATCAGGATCTGTGTGATGAGCTGGCACTGGTTGATGTGATGGAGGATAAGCTTAAGGGTGAAGTCATGGATCTGCAGCATGGATCCCTCTTCCTCAAGACACACAAGATTGTTGCCGATAAAGGTGAAAAGCAAGCAATCTTATAACTTTCTCATATGGTTAGCATAACTTTCAGTCATAGCAACTTTCCATTCACATTTTCATTTGGTTATGGTTCTTTAAGCACTAGAAAAGATAACTTTACAAACATGCTATTTTTATTTAGTGAATCCGTTGGTACTTAGATTTGAGTATCTTCGATGTCTCTCCAATTGTCAGACTACAGTGTGACAGCCCACTCCAAGGTGGTGGTGGTGACTGCTGGAGCCCGCCAGCAGGAGGGCGAGAGCCGTCTCAACCTGGTTCAACGTAACGTCAACATCTTTAAGTTCATCATCCCCAACATCGTCAAGTACAGCCCCCACTGCATCCTGCTGGTTGTCTCCAACCCAGGTTAGATTGAGGGATGGAAGATTCTGGCTAAATTACCATTATTTCTTGCAAGCATTTATGCAGGTAGAGGGGGGTGACTGGCTTTGCCTTTAGAGCAGCATAAGTCAGTGTTTAGATGGCTACTTTAAATGTGCCCTCTCCTATTTTAATGCTCCTAGTGGACATCCTGACCTATGTTGCCTGGAAGCTGAGCGGCTTCCCACGTCACCGTGTCATTGGCTCCGGCACCAACCTGGACTCTGCTCGTTTCCGCCATCTCATGGGAGAGAGACTCCACATCCACCCTTCCAGCTGCCATGGCTGGATCGTTGGAGAACACGGAGACTCAAGTGGTATGCAGCCCCAAATGAAAGGGAAAAAAACTGAGTTATCTCTCTATATGTTTGTGTGACAGCTACTAAGGCATCAGATTTGTAATGGTTTTACCATTACATTGGTGATTTGCACTTAGAAGTTAAGTGTTATTAACTTAAAACTATTTTCTCTCTCACAGTCCCTGTGTGGAGTGGCGTGAATGTTGCTGGTGTTTCCCTTCAAACCCTCAACCCAAAGATGGGAATTGAAGGAGACACCGAGCACTGGAAGGAAGTACACAAGAAAGTGGTCGACGGGTGAGTGCCTTTCTCCCTCGTTGTATTGCCAGATATGTCCAGTAGGCCAACAACCTGAGAACTGTGGAATCCAACAAGTAAATACGATTCGTTTTGCAAGAGCTGAGCCTTCAGCAAAGTCTGACAGGAAATAGACAGCCATTCACACTTGTTTCTCAACCATGCCGAAGAATCTGATCTGCAAAACAGTTCGTGTGTATACTGAATTAGCACAATACTGTTCAGTCAGGTTCGTAACAGTAAACCTGAGCGCTCTGAAAGTCATTTAATCAGCAACTGACAAGAAAATATCAACAGCCACAATCAAATTCAACAGAGTTTAATCAAGCTGGAGAGGAATGCGGACCTGGCTGTAAGCCAAATTGCATGCAATGACTGGTTTACTTTACACTATTGTAAGAGATAACTGGAGCATAGTATCCAGTGCCCACACAATGGTTTAGCAGTTGTGCCACACTATTTCTACAGTAGAACTCATGGGCTCTCCTATAAACCAGCATCTGAAGGCAAGTTTGCCTCTTAATTTTGTGGGGGTTTTTTTTAATGAACAATGTTAAATAACCCATAATGTTAATTTAGTAGGTTAAAGCTGTCAAGATTTGTATTTCAATTAAGTCATGATTTTCTCTTTTACAACTTTTAATTTCTATCTTTATTCTATATCATGAAGTCATCTTGTTGACGGCTTGTTTCATTTTCCCGGTCAGGTTATTTAGGCACTCAACTATGTTTTGTAGCTGGCTCATGTTTATTCACAATGTTCCCACATAAAACACCTTAAAGAGTTAACAAGTTAAAAGAGGACTTTAGTAAACACATATGCTAACATACACACAGAAGGAATCACCCCACAGCAAGGAATATAAAGTGGTTTCCATCTGAAAGGCCAAAGCTTCTTCAGGCCATCTCAGAAGCTTGTCTTGTGTTCTTATTTATGAAGCGTATCTTAATTCTCTATACATCCTTATAGAAAATACAATCAAGCTAGCTAACCACTTTATTTTTGCTAGTTCAGTAAAATGATATGCACTGCTCTACTCCTGCCCTGATTATGTGTGCGTATCGGTCCACCAGAGCTTATGACGTGATCAAACTGAAGGGCTACACCTCCTGGGCCATCGGTATGTCTGTGGCAGACTTGGTTGAGAGCATCCTGAAGAATCTGCACAAAGTGCACCCCGTGTCCACCCTGGTCAAGGTAAAGAGATGGGCAGAGCCCCCCCCCACGACACCGTTTTGCCAAGCTAAGCATTCAATATCCAGGCATGCGATGGATTTGTTTAAACAAACACATGCACATTCTCCTTCTTTCATTGGATCTCTTAGGACATGCATGGAGTAAAGGATGAGGTCTTCCTGAGCATTCCCTGCGTCCTGGGCAACAGCGGCCTCACAGATGTCATCCACATGACACTGAAGCCCGACGAAGAGCACCAGCTGGTTAAGAGTGCTGAGACGCTGTGGAGCGTGCAGAAGGAGCTCACCCTGTGAACGCCCTTCCTCTGATCTCACAAATCCACCTTGAGTCCACCCATAACAAAAACCTCTGTTGTGGCTCAAACCTTCTATGTATACTGCATCTTTCTGACACAACTGGATAAATGAGGCCTGTGAATATCTGAAAGTCAAGGAACTCGTAACTAAGAATGGCTTTACACAGTGAAACTTTCATGCAACTAGTTGTAGGTGGCAAGTTGCATGAAACAATTTTCATGCAACCGGACAGTTACATGAAGCAATTCAAAAACAATTAGTCTCATGCAACATGATTTAATAGTTTATTTCACTGAGATTAGCTAGTTAGATTGGTAATTTTTCTTCTGTCGTATCATTTCCTCGCTAGATTATATCAAGGGGAAGGTGTCATTGTAACTACATGTGCATCTTTGTATCTTACTTCGTATCATTTTCTCACTGGATAATATCAATTTGGACATGTTGTATCACTTTTTCTTACTTTGTTTCATAACGGCTGTCCTGGAGAATAGGAAGAGCGCTATTGGTACATAAATGCTTATTGACTGGTTACTCAAAAAAGAGACCAATGGATCATTTCCCACTCTATTCAAAAGACCATCTTTTGTTTTAATATTTTGTTCATTTTGGTGATAAGCCACGTTTTCCAGTTCAAATCAACCAGTTGAACTTGGTTGGAAATGATACTGCATCAACAGTATCACCTGACACATTATCAGTGTTTTGATCGGCTGTTGCATGAAATTGGTTTTACAAAGTTGAGTTTTACGACTGTTGCAGCTGAGTTTCACGCGTGTTGCAGAGGGCTTTACACCATGCAACTAAAGTTGCGTTAAAGTTCCATCATGTAAAGCCAACCTAAAATCAATGGAAGTTAGATATTGGGTTCCGCTAGAAGAATATCCACAGGCATAATTTTCCCTGTCCCCACAGCTCACCTCCTTCATGACTGAATTCTCTAAAGCAGACCTCAAACCAGTAGCCTTATAGCTCAGTGTGTGTTGTCTGTACGATTGTAAGGCTGTCGCATTTTGTGTAAATGATGCGTATAGACGTTTATATGTACTATTGTGTATTGCTGCTTCTTGTCGTCTGTACACTCCTTGTATGCTGTTGATATTTAACAAGTGTTCAGTGATTGTTACCTGTTGGTTTTTTCCCCACTTGGGAATCTGTTTATTTTTTTCTGGACTGGAGTATAATGAAGACATTCCTTTCTCTATGTAGAGGTCTTCTTGTCCACTCCTGGCCATAACAATACTGCAGGTTGATACCGAAGTACCTTAGCCCATTATTTCGTATTTCTGTACAACACTTCTTTATCTAAGTTTTTGTGCAATGAAACTGTCCACAAGTGGACTGAAAAACAAAATTCTTTGGAAAGCAAGTGCATTGGTATGAGGACGAGGTAACTAAAAGTTAGGTCAGAAAAAAATCTCTTTGAACCAAAACATTGTCATAACCATGCTACCGGATGCCAATAAGGTGACCTGCTGATATTTAATATAATTCAATTAATACAGAGAACCAATGGAAAGGGCCAGCAACAATCATAATCTAGGGTCAGGTTATGAATCATGAACTTAAGGTGACAGTCCTAATTTATGGTGTTCTGTTTGTGTACCTTAGATATCCTTTTTACGTAATAAATATTCTGTTTATTTATTATTTCCCACCTGGCTCTGAAGAAGGCTTCAAGTTATACTAAGCTTGGCTGTAATCTATCTAATATTTACATTAGACACGGCCTATTGATCATCTGTCTTAAGTCATTGCACTTGTTATGGCAGCTGGATGTTGGATCGGTTTTGCTCTACCACCAAATAAATCTAAGATGGCGATACCATCTTTTGTCTTTTTATGTTTTTCTCCTAAGCCCACTTGCATAGGCAGTTTGTCTATGCATTTACAATGAAGCTGACTCGGCTGTTTTCAATGCATAGCTTTGGTACAACACAGGAAGATTAGGGCTTTTTATTCAGGAGGTCAAAATGGGGCCACTAGCATGTACAGCTGTGACATCCAGGCAAATGCATGAAAAATACTGTCAAACAAGTCAACATCCATAAGACATCAAAACATGGTTAGTGAAGCCCAGCCACTCGATCTACAATTGGTCTACTGACATGGCCCAAATAGTATTTGCCAATAATGTTTAAGCATATTCAGGCTCTAGATAGATGGGCTTTGTCACATAACGCAGTACAATATCTGCCTGAAAACTGGCTCAAAGAACTAGTTTCAAATAGGACCAGGTCTGGTGTTTGTTCATTGTGTACCTGTGTCAATGCAAGAAATTTACTTTTATGACTCCACACTTAAGTACAAAACCCAAAGTCATTAGCATCAAATCTGACTTTTAATTGTATTGATTTACATAAAATCTACAGATATAAAAGAACAGGTGGTCTATTGTTGAATTGGAAACATAAGGAAAAAAATGTACTATCATACAATTCAAAGTGCATTTAGTAAAAAGCTAGTTTAAGGAGAACTGTTTGTAAAGTTGACATAAGTTATTTTTTTTTATTAGTACAATAGTTATCTATCTGTTGTACCTTCTGACACTCCTTACAACTTCTCTCATTTACTATTAAACTCACTATCTCAGAAGAGCTGAGAATTTGGGAGTGGACAGTAAAGGAAAAATACAGACAAAGCAGAGGGAAAAAAAAGATTTCTACCATACAATTTCTTGAGGAATACTATTGAATATAGTATGTCAGGACTGTCATCAACCTTGAACAACAGCAATACTATACAGTTTGTGAGCATAGCTACTGTACATGATTGCCTGTTAACTGATAATTCAGATAACAGACTGGAAGGGTAGACCTGAGCAGCTGACAAGACACACCCACACCATCGATAAGAGACAGAGACGGAGGATAGGGGAAAAGCTTTGGACCAATGGAAGTGAAAAGTGCAGAAGCCATGGTTGTGTTTCGTAGCAGATTCAGTGAACAAATTCGTGCTTTTCAATATCCGTCTCATTTAAAAAGAGATCCTCTGGTTCCACGGCTACTGAACAAAACCAAGACTTCATACAGCATTCAGTGCTATGGTTGAATGCTTATTCTTCCTGAAAGGTTACCCTATGTATTTATATCATAGGCTAACCTTTTCATTATGAGGGGCTCAGACATAACGGGGTTTCTACAAATTTAACCCCTAATCATTTGTGCTTACTAGCTACATGACATTACCTACTATACAGATATTGGGCAGGGTTTGTAGGCCACCTTAGAATGCAGCAAATATTGGTACACATTAAGACACCCTCGCTAGCTCTTTTTGATGACCCATTCTCACTGGGAACACTCAGAGCTTATGTTACATAAAGACAGCAATGGTTCAAAACTCACCTCTACTGATGTGGCAAGGTGTAAGCATGTTTTCTGTGTCGACCACAGTATCTTGTACCTAGGTTGGTTATAGTGTTTTTCATATCAATGCCGTAAACTTTGTCTTGTTTTCCGTCTTGGCAAAAGTACAGGCATAGCAATGGTGTCATGTCTCACAACTGGGTCATGACTGTTACTGCATTATTGTCTCAAATAAAGAAGTAGCTGGTATATGACCAAAAAAACTGCGGCTGCAGGGTAAACTTTAAACCATCCCTATGTTCATCAAAACAGGGCCAGTTCTCCATACCTGTTGCAGTTTTTCAATTTTTGTTGGTGGGGAGGTGGTGGTGGTTGTAGATGGAAAGTTAAAACGAAGAGGGAACTTTGTTTTCATTGAGAAATATGGAAGAATAAGGGAGAGAAAATTAGATTGATTTCCATATATTTACTATGGGTCAGTAGAGATCACTGAGCCCTGCAGTCTTGCGGGCTTTCTGCATCAGGGCACGAAGCTGGAACTGCTTCCTGGACAGGAGGCGCACATGCTATGACAAGAAGAAAACAAAGTGACATTAATTCATGACATGGACCAAGATACACTATCTGGTATGGACGATTGAGTGTGCATCTCATTTGTTTGCTGGTTTGGTGTATGCTGCTGTGCTCACCTTGAGGAAAACCTCAAGGTCAATGACTCCCCTGCGAAGGGCCTCTCCGAGGTAGAAGATGGTGTCCTCAATGGCGTTCTCCTCAGCATACAGGTTCAGGATCTGTTTGTAGAGTGGCGCTGTGGGGACGATGACATCATCAATGTCGTTGTTCTCTGACTGGTTCTCCATCTTCTCCAAGGCCTCACTCAGTTCCTCATCCTTCCTCTTCAACAACTCAATGTTCCTGTCCACCTCCGCCTGGTGAGGCAGTCACAGTTAAAAACAAAAATATTGGAGGGTGGGGAGGTGCAACTGAATAGCTAACAGAAGAGTCCACTTTAGGTTACTGAAAAATAGATTAAAAAAAATAAAGACAAATTTAAAGTGGAATATGAGGACAATCACTCACTACTTCCTGGTCCAGTCGTGAGACCATCTCCTCTAGCTTCTGGTGACCCTTTTTCAGATCCTCTTCAGTCCGTTTGAGGGCATCCAGTTCAGCCTGAGCTCTGTCCATCTCCTCCTTCATCCTCCAGCGGAGCTTGTCGCTCACGGCTGAAATCAAGGATGCACGAATTGTGTCCTCACCAATGGTGCCATCTCTGCTTTGGCCTGATCGAGAGGGTAAAGGAGATGATATGACATAATTGGGATGGAAGACGGGGCAAAAAGCAAAGACGAGAATCAACAAGGTTAAGACTGTTAAGATCTTTGTGTTCAAAGCTGTTGTGTTTGGATATACATTACAAAACAGACACAACAATACACTGACTGAGAAAGTGTAGTGTTCTGGGTATAATAATGTGAAAGGTCTGAAGGACATTATTGGCTGGGCCTCAGTTTTATTTGAACATTTTTTTTAACCCAAGCCATTTTATTCATACCAGATAGTGCTATATCTGTCTCCTTTTCATCATGTAACTGCCTTCCTGGTCCACTGACTTAGACAGTATAATTAAGAGCAGCTGGGCGATAGATGTCTGCAGAGTCAAGGCCATTCTATCAGTAGTCTCCAGTCAGCAACATTAATGTTACTGTTAATCACATCTCAAGTGCTGAAGAGTCTACAGGCAAACCTATCTCTTTTCCACTCCCTCTCCCTTGCTAAATATAGGAGGTGGAAGAAACTACCCTTGTGTACTGATCTAGGATCAGTTAAAAATTGCTCTAGCTAACTATGAGTACTTGAACAGCAAATGTGTTTCCTTATCGTAGGTCTGTTTATGTGAGAAGTTACTGTTCCCATCCTAAATATAGCTATATGTGGGTTGGGGGTTGGGGGAGTGGGGTATGGCAGGTCCTTTCCCTTCAGGTCCATCACACCCTTTGGCCTTTAATGTTTCCCACTCTAGTTACAGAGACGACCTTTCAGAGGCAGGCAAGCACTCTGTTGAAGTCACATAGAATGGAGAGCCAGCCAGACAGAAAGTCAAGGGTCAAGAGTCAAGAGTTAACTAAAGGCCACAGAAAGGTGGGGTGGAACTGTTATTTTTGGAAAGAAAGTCTAAATATCAAATGCTCACAACTCTTAACTAGATAAAATTGTTATAATGTGGGAAAACAAGTAAAAAGAAAGCAAAAAATATTTAGTCACCACAGTAAGCCATATCAGCAATATGTAATACGTATTTTTATCAAATAGGTTAAAAAACCCAAACTAATACAAAAAAACAAAAACAAAAAAATATCAATATTAGGTCTGTTGTAGGGTATACACACCAACACTTACCGAGCATTTGCTTTATGTGTTACTACCAACTACTAACTTTTATAGCTGGCTGGGTGCCAGTTATAACTGAAGTTACAAATTAATCCAAATAACAGGGACAATGACAACACCCAGAAAATGCTAGCCTTAATGTTTGTCCTACTACATACCTACTGCGGAGACGGGGGTCTGGGAGGGGTAATGTGCAGGACCAGCTGTCGCAGGATATGAGTTACCCCCTGGGTACTGGTAACCCGGGTAACCACTGGAATGGTTACAGGACATGTGGTTACATTATAAACAAAATACCCACTGTTCCCAATCTTCCATTGTCAAACATGTAACTTAAACTTTGAGTCATAAGTGCCCATAGTGCCTGCTCAGCCCTGTACCCATTATACATTAAATATCACTTTGCTGCTAAAGAAACAATTGTGAAATTAGTCAGGCACTGGTTTGATGGGAATAACTGAGCAAGCCAGCATGTTAGCTAGCAAGGAGGACAGGAAGCTCTGCTTGCCAGACATCTTACCCAGTGTTGGAATTTTGTCCATAGGGTGAGCCTGCAGGCATACCTGGCATGTAGGAGGCTGCAGGAGGAAGGGAAAGACAATCAGGCCTGAGCCACATGTGAGTAAAAATGCTTATATACACAAACACACCAATTGACTTGTATTTTCCCTTACTGGGCTGTAAGCAGTGAGTGACTGCCATCTAGAGGTGAGGGTTGAAAATGCATCTTTAAAAGTATACATACAGTGCGTATAAGCTGTAACAACACATTAATAGCGTGAAGTTAACGGATTTCTAAATAAATAATTTTTTTTGATATTCTAGTTAAGAGTGAGACATGAGAATGCACATTTACAATAAAACAAGTGCTGGTTCACAAAGGGTTTATTCTGGGCCACAAAAATTACACAAATGATCCATGAAAATGTCAATAACACCACTACAATTTAGTCTTTGTGCCCAGCTGGGGCCCTTCAATATTAGAGCCAGCAGGTACTCTGAACTGTTACTCAAAAAGATCATACAGTAATACATGATGTATCATATTTATTCTATTCAGGCAGAAAGTAACTGATTATATTCTAATATGCAGAAAAAGTTCACATCAGCCATATCAACTGAAAGCCCTTGTGTAATTAGTCCACTTTTTAGAAGAAAATTGATGTGGTTAAACAATTTACCCTAAACACTTTAACAAGGACTTATTAGGGGTGTAACGGTATACAAAAATCACGAAGTAGGTACCTCAGTTTTGAACTCACGATTCAGTTCGTTTTTGGTACAATTGGGGGGAAAAGAAACAAAAGATAAAATTGCTTCTGTTTTTATTAAACAGTGGTTTACTGAACAAAGTATGGTTCTGTCTTTCTGAAATAAAAAAAAAAGTATGTCAATACTGCTGCAACTGGCAGCAAACTACTAATAAAGAAGTAAATTTTACTTAAAAGTAAATCAAAATAAGTATTCTCTCAAACAAATAAAAATATAAAATAAACATATTAAGGTGCAACATTTAGAAAATTAACTGTACTTGAGCTGTACTCTACTTGTATTCACATTAGCAGCTTTCAGCTTCACATTAGGACTGCACAACAGTCCCAGATTGTACTGAGATTCATTGAATTTTCATGCCCCCCCGAAAAATTAACTTGCTTACATTGTTTGCAGAAAGGGCAGATCTGCTGCCACTAAACTCTGGTTTATCTATGTTTGCCATAACTACGAGGCTGTGCTGTACTAAATTACCGGTAATCTCTCTGTGGCATTTTTACAGGTAAACATTCTCAAAATCTGACAAATAATAATCTCCCTGGCCATGGTGTCCAGCAATAATTCCACCCAAACTGGAATAAAACAAGTGAAATAAAAATAGACCCTTCTACCAAAAATGTAGAACTTCCTAAATAGGCATGCCTGTTGGTGTATTGAATGATTCAACGATGAATTTTCGCTCGTTTTATCATTTAGGCTTCAGGTACTAGAACACTCGGATTGGCATACGTGAGCCACTGTAGCCTAATTGCCATATGAGTTGAGAACTACCGTGGAAGAAAATGGCAAAACAGTCCACTTTTAATCACTCTCTTCTAATTTTCAATACTCATTACATTGGAGTAGCCGCAAACTTTAAAGCAGCATTCCTTTACTTTGGATTTTTTTGAATTATGCTATGTTCTTTTATAAATATGTATGTGAATCAACTTGTGTTTTTATTTTGAATATTTGTTTAAAAGGATTTTTCATTAAAGTACATTTTATGTAAATTCTACTTGCATTGATACTTTGTTCTTCTTGTACAGCGCATGCAGGGCACAGATAATATGACCAACATTTTTCCCATTTGTCAGACATTCTGGAGTCTCCCTGGACACATTGGCCAGCACCAAATTTTCCTAGCGGAAACTCTGATTTGATCCGCACTACCTAGTAACATACTTTACAACAAATTGTAGAAAATGTTTAGTTAAAAAAAAAACATTAATCTCATAGGTTAACACTCATTACATTAAGCAGTAAAACGGACAATTTCGTATTGACAACCTTTCATACAGAATTGATCTTTGGATACCTCCTAAATGCTAGACCAAAGAAAAGCTAAAGGCTGTGTCACTTACAATTAGGGGGTCCTGCAGCCTGGAAGGCCTGATAGGGGGCCTGTGTGGTTGGCCGAGAAAAAACAGGAGGCTCTTCTCCAAACACCACAATCATCACCTGGATCAGACCATAAAGGTCTGACTGGGGCTGAAAATTATTTTTGCAATGTCAGAGCATTATCACGACAACCAAACTTAAAAAAATGTTACTTCCATATCCAAAGCTGAAATATTTTATGGTATCACAAGAGACAATGAGAGTCCTGAGGTGAGAATATTGCATTGTTCTCCCTGTTAATTCTTATTCTACATCATTTGAACCTTTTGAACGTCTATTGTCACACTGAGACTTACATGTTTCCACTCGTGTAAATAAGGAAGGTAGATCTTGCCGTTTGCGTCAATGTGCTTGCCAGTTTTGATCATCATGGCACTAGTAGGCTTGACAAAACATATAGGGGGGTTGTAGGGGTATGTGTCAAGTAGCCAAAGACATACTGGGATGTTGTACACGTTACCTAAAAGAGAAACACAAAATCTGTTAATCACCTGAAATTGATAATATCTCTCAGATTTATGTAAATACATAATAATATATGCTGCATGACAATTAGGTACCGCAAAGCATAAGTTAAAATATATTTTAAAGCTGAATCTTCTTTGTATTTATATAGTAGCACTGGCATTACTTCTATCTGAAAATTCTAGCCTTCGAGAGCTCATGTATATAAATAAATGATTTTATTTATAGGATTAAGATTCTGCAACCTCTGTTCACAATGGTGTGGGAGCGCAGATGGGTACCTGACGACTGTACCAAAGGTGTCATTATCAAGATACCAAAGAAAGGTGAACTGAAAAAATTGCAATAATTAGAGAGGTATTACTACTCAACCATTTGCATTTAAAATCTTGTCAAAGATAATCATTCACCAAATCTCTGATGCAGCTGACCAACGGTTGAGAAAGGAGCAGGCAGGTTCCTGCAAGTGAAGAGTGACCAGATCTTTATGAAACATCCTCAAATAGTGCACCGAATGGCAGAGACAGCTCTAGGTCAACTTTGTGGATTTCGCAGAGGTATTTTTAAGTGTGCACAATGACAGCTTGTGTTGTATTGTTTGGTCCTATGGAGTTCCAGAGCACCTTGTCCAACTTATAAGGAGTTTTTAAAAGAACTTTTCTTGCAGCGTGGGACACAGCAACATCAGTTTTGAGGTAAAGTAAGGGTGTGTTATGTCCTCCATTACTCTTCAACATGGCGATTGACGGGGTAATGTGGAATACGACAACAGATGCTCCAAGACGAATACATTGGACCCTCTTATCCAACCTAGAGGATCTGGACTTCGCAGACGATCTGGCGCTACTCTCTCAGTCCCACAAAGACATACAAAAGAAGACAAGCAGACTAAACATGTGAGCACAACAAGTGGGCCTCAATCAACACCCAGAAGACAGAAGTCATGGCCATCAACACACTGAACATACAAGCTGTTAAAAATCAATGGTAGTGATCTCCGAATGACCGAGAAGTTCACTTATTTTGGAAGTGTCGCCACACATGACGGAGAAACAGGTGTTGACGTACAAAACACTCAAAAAAGCCAGGATTGGGGCATCCAGGTAGTGTGGCGGTCTATTCCATTGCCTACCAACACAGGGATCACCGGTTCGAATCTCCGTGTTATGTCCGACTTGGTTGGGCGTCCCTACAGACACAATTGGCCGTGTCTGCAGGTGGGAAGCCGGATGTGGGTATGTGTCCTGGTCGCTGCACTAACGCCTCTTCTGGTCGGTCAGGGCACCTGTTGCAGGGGGGTGATCCCCCACGTGCTACCCTGGCGAAACTGCTCACTTTCAGGTGAAAAGAAGTGGCTGGCGACTCCACATGTATCTGAGAAGGCATGTAGTAGTCTGCAGTCCTACCCGCATCAGCAGAGGGGGTGGAGCAGTGACCGGGACAGCTAGAAAGAGTGGGGTAATTGGCCAAGTACAATTGGGGAGAAAAAAAAAAAAAAGGGGGGGGCGGAATCAGAAAAAAAAGCCAGGTTTGCGTTCAGAAGGTTAAAAAAATATCTGGCACGCAACCTACATCAGCATACACACCAAACTTAAACTCTACCAAAGCTGTGTCCGTTCAACAGTTCTCTATGGCTCAGAGTGCTGGTGAATGACAAAGCAACCCAAGTCAACTGTTCACCTTCCATACCCGAGTCCTACGGCGGATATGTTGCATCTTCTGGCCCCAAACTATTTCTAGTGAGGATCTTCTCACACAGTGCAACCAACAGTGCATAAGCACTATCATCATTAAAAGACACTGGAGATGGATCAGCCATGTCATCTAAAGAGAGACGATTCCATGATAAGAACAGATCTTCACTGGACACCTGAAGGAAAATGCAAGCGTAGCAGACTGAAAAACACTTGGCGGAGGACTATGGAAGCTGCATTGAAATCTCTAAACCACAGCTGGGCCACCATCAAGGAGCTGGTCCTTTGTTGCTGCCCTACATACCAATGGGCATAATGTGTATTGAGTAAATATACACTCACCGGCCACTTTATTAGGCACACCTGTCCAACTGCTCGGTAACGCAAATTTCTAATCAGCCAATCACATGGCAGCAACTCAATGCATTTAGGCATGTAGACATGGTCAAGACGATCTGCTGCAGTTCAAACCGAGCATCAGAATGGGGAAGAAAGGTGATTTAAGTGACTTTGAACGTGGCATGGTTGTTGGTGCCAGACAGGCTGGTCTGAGTATTTCAGAAACTGCTGATCTACTGGGATTTTCACGCACAACCATCTCTAGGGTTTACAGAGAATGGTCCGAAAAAGAGAAAATATCCAGTGAGCGGCAGTTCTGTGGGCGAAAATGCCTTGTTGATGCCAGAGGTCAGAGGAGAATGGCCAGACTGCTTCGAGCTGATAGAAAGGCAACAGTAACTCAAATAACCACTCATTACAACCGAGGTATGCAGAAGAGCATCTCTGAACGCACAACACGTCGAACCTTGAGGCAGATGGGCTACAGCAGCAGAAGACCACACCGGGTGCCACTCCTGTCAGCTAAGAACAGGGAACTGAGGCTACAATTCGCACAGGCTCACCAAAATTGGACAATAGAAGATTGGAAAAACGTTGCCTGGTCTGATGAGTCTCGATTTCTGCTGCGACATTCGGATGGTAGGGTCAGAATTTGGCGTCAACAACATGAAAGCATGGATCCATCCTGCGTTGTATCAACGGTTCAGGCTGGTGGTGGTGGTGTAATGGTGTGGGGGATATTTTCTTGGCACACTTTGGGCCCCTTAGTACCATTTGAGCATCGTGTCAACGCCACAGCCTACCTGAGTATTGTTGCTGACCATGTCCATCCCTTTATGACCACAGTGTTCCCATCTTCTGATGGCTACTTCCAGCAGGATAACGCGCCATGTCATAAAGCTCGAATCATCTCAGACTGGTTTCTTGAACATGACAATGAGTTCACTGTACTCAAATGGCCTCCACAGTCACCAGATCTCAATCCAATAGAGCACCTCTGGGATGTGGTGGACCGGGAGATTCGCATCATGGATGTGCAGCCGACAAATCCGCAGCAACTGCGTGAGGCTATCATGTCAATATGGACCAAACTCTCTGAGGAATGTTTCCAGTACCTTGTTGAATCTATGCCACGAAGGATTAAGGCAGTTCTGAAGGCAAAAGGGGGTCCAACCCGGTACTAGCAAGGTGTACCTAATAAAGTGGCCAGTGAGTGTATATAGGATACAAAACTGTAATCTAAATGCAAAGGACCCTGGTCCTTGTACTTTTCCCCTCCAATTTAAAATTAAAGGTTATACTCTCCAGACTCTAGATTAGAAAATAAACACAAACACATACGTACGCGTGCACACACAGGCACACACACACACACATCTATATAATGGATGGATTTACGCTATCTAATGGAAGTCTTTGATAATTCTCTGTTGCCTTGCTGAATGTGCCACAAATAAGCAGACGAAAGGATCTGGTTTGAATTTTGTTTACCTTGTTGATTTAGTTCTACAGTCTGGTGCCTCTGTGGGTAAACATTTGTGCATGTACACACACACACACACACACACACACACACACACACACACACACACACACACACACACACACACACACACACACACACACGAGTATGTGCACACCTGAACATCGCACCCATATGTGCTTGTTGAATATCTCATTCTAGAACCATGGGCATTAATATGGAATTTGCAGGAGACTTCCGGTTATGGCGAGGGACTAGGAGGTCGCACATCTCAAGCTCTGCAGCTACCGTGTAAATTAATCCTACAATACTAATCCGAATCTTGTCTAAAGTCACGCAATACGTGTATAAGAGTACCCAGAACTAAAATGTCAGGGAAAAACCCGAAAGAAAAGGCAAAGAGAGAAAAAGAGAAGGAGAAAAGGAAATCGCGACACAAGGAAGAGGCTGAGAAGGTTAGCGACGCCATGCAGGTTGAAAATATTGCTAACGAAGAAGACGACCACGAGGAAGAAGATGACGAAATGTTAGACACAGATAAGAATAGCAACCAAGATATCATGAAAGCCATACAGTCTTTGAAAAGTGGACTTTACAAGAAAAATGATGGAGTGCAAGCGACAATTGCGGATGTAAAGAAACAAATACAGGAATGCATGGGTCGCATGGAACGGGCCGAACAACGGATTTCTGACGTGGAGGACGACGTTAAGAAGCTAACACCCCGAGTTAGCACGCTGGAAAGCACCGTCAAAAGCCTTACTGACAAAGTGGAGGACTTGGAATGCAGGATTCGGCGAAATAACGTAAGGTTGGTGGGCCTACCGGAGAAAGAAGAGGGCCAGGATGCACCTGCATTTTTGGAGAAGTGGTTGTCGGAGGCTCTGAACATGGATCCACGGGAGAGCTTGGTAGTGGAGCGGGCTCATAGAATCGGCGCTCCGGTAGACTCTCGCACGGGTTGTCCAAGGACATTGATCATGAGTAGGGCCCTACCAAATTCACGGTACATTTCGCTCAATTTCACGGACCTAGTTTCTCGAAAATCACAGATTTCACGGATTCCATAAGAAAAATGCGACATTTCACGGCAATGATTAAATTACACTTTTTATTCACACAGGGCCTTAATAGCCCAGCCTACTGTACACAGCATAACCGTACTAGTGGTTGAATGTAAGCATTGAGCATCCTGCGACGGTGCTTGGCTTCATGCTCTGTCTCTGCGATGAAAATACTTGTCCATGTTTTGACACGGCCCTCTCCGCGTCCACAGAGTTCGTCGGGATTGACAGACAGCGCCACGCTACTTTAGCAAGATGTGGTAGCCTAGATTCGGAGGATTTCCAAAAAGCTAGCACTGGTAAAGTTGTGTCCACCTCTTGTGCGATGTGTTTGTAGTTCGGCAATTCCAGCCTACAGTTTTTGTCAAATCCAGGAATGTCCGTGCTGAGTGATTTTAAATCCACCGTCAAAATAAGTATTTGTGCAGGGTCAAAAATGCGCACTGCTTTCAGGAATTCGGCCGCTGGTTGTTTAAATCTACTTTGCGTAATGTTCTCGTTTGACTCGTCTCCGTAGCAGTAATACTGCCTGATCTTTCGTATCATGCCAGAAAACAAGTGATGAGCACTGGCATTTAAATCTGCACGCTCGGAGTGAATTTCATTCGCCTGTGCTTCTGCCCAAAAGAGCAAATCCATGACCCTGTTGTGCGCCTTGTGAATTAATACATGTCGAGATTCAAACCAAGTGATCAAGTCCATTAGCTTAGTGGCATTTTTGGAAATGAATTTGACCTCCTCATTCAGGTGAGGATCGTGTAAAAGATTTAACAGTTCGGTCAATGCCTGTGTTCGGGGTGTCAGTGCGAGCTCCTGTTCCACAAAATCTGCGTAAAAGTCCAGATGAGCTGCGTGATACTGTACAGCCCGAAACCACGAGTTCCATCTCGTAATCACTGGTTCAGGTGGAAGGGCAATTTTCCCCACCGTTTCCCCTGTCTTCTCTGCAATGCTTTCCCGATAGTGTAGTTTGCGACTGGGACAATGCTTAAACACTTTTTTGACGTAGCTCACTAACTTATCTACTCTAGGAAACTCAGCTCTCCACAACTCACTCACCAGAGAAATAATGTGGGCATTGCAAGTGATATGCACCGAGTTTGGCATGAGACCCTGGAGTACAGATTTGTATGACTTCGTCATGTAGGTTGCATTGTCACTAATGAAAGCAGATACTTTGTTAAAGTCTGCACCATATTTTGTGAGGGTTTTAATTATGGCTTGTGAAACAGTGGTATAGTTTACAGCATCCAAGTAAGCACAGTCGGCCAGCACTGCTGTTAGAGTTCCAGTCTCAACATCTTCCGTCTTGTCCGACATGAAATCGAAAATAACATGCAAAACATAATTGTCCTGCTCGTCGGTGGACTCATCCAAAATAATTGAAAACGATTCACGTGAATTTATGATAGATTTTACCTCTTCAAATTGTGCGTCAAACAGCTTAGGAAGGTAGTCTTGTCGGAGCTTATTTGCACTGGGTAAACCGCCCGCATTTCTCACATTACGTTGAAGGTAGTCCCTCAGTTTCGGGTGATCAAGCTTCTCCAGCGGTATGTTAGCACTAGCAAACGCCTCAACAAGCTCCATGGTCGCCAAATGTCGAGACTCGGTGCTCTCGGTTGTTTTCTTAAACATCGATGAAATTGTTTTTTGCTTCTTGTTGGTTCCACCTTGTGGTTCTTTTTCGGCAGCCCTCTTTTTGTTGAGATGAGTTTCACTTTCCAAGTGACGCTGAATCGTTGCTCGTCGACTGTGATCTAAGGAGATATTACAACTCGTACAAAATAATTTTCCGCCATCAGCGTGTAAAATATGTTTTCCAAACTCAATTACTCTGTCGTCTGCAGTCGTGTTTTTTGAGGTTTTAGATTTCGACATCTTCAGTACGTTAGGGCCTAAGCTAACATGCTGACGACAGCTAACTCAAACTATGCTAGTAACAAAAATGATCATTGCGACCACCCCGGATGCTCATTTAACCAATCAATGTCTTAGACACGTGAATGCTTTTATTCGCGCATCCAAAATGTCAATCATGTCAGCACAGTAGTTTCTCAAACTAGTTGCGCACTTAAATTCTGCATTTCACTGCATTTCACGGCAAATGGTCAATTACACGGGAAGAGGCTGATTTCACGGTCCGTGACGCGATTTTCACGGCCGTGAATTTGGTAGGGCCCTAATCATGAGGTTCATGAACTTTAAGGATAGGGAGTGAGTACTAAAGGCAGCCAAAACCAAGGGACAGGTCCTTTACAAGAACACGCCGGTCCGTTTTCACATCGACCTCTCTGCTGGGGTGCACAAGATGCAGCGCGACTACGATCAGGTCCGGAAGAAGCTGAGAAACAGGGGGATCCACAAGCACAGAATCATCTTTCCAGCCCGGCTCCTGGTAACACACGACGAGAGACCCCACACCTTTCAAACGCCAGCAGAAGTGGAGAGGTTTATTCAATCCCTCGGATAAGGACTGATGCAGTAGGCTATTAAGCCCACTTTATTTTATTTTATTTCCATTTACACGAAAGATGTAGCTACGTGTTCGGGCTGTCACCATTTTGTTTTTGTTTAGGCTTTATTTTTCTACCTGGACAGGACGGAGTCTGGTTTATAGCTAGACTATTCAGCTTTTGTGGAATGCCCTTAACCCTGAATGAGAGACAATGTCCAAGCACCAGCCGAAATGACATGGGCACATTCAAGTAGGCCTAGGCCTAAGGGACAGAGTCATCATCGGTTTATGCGCCTGTCGGAGGAAGGAAGGCCCAATGCATCGCGGACTCTTGTGACCAGGCTACAGACTTTTCCCTCTCCTCGTCTTCCAGTCTGCATGCACGGGTTCCAGGTTTGTGTATGTGTTCGGGTGGTTAATGTTATATATGCCTACATGTTGTAAGCGTTGCACAGTTCATTACTGATGTTATGTGTGATTAGTATTTAGAAAAAGTAAGATAGCGAGCTGGAGCGAGAAGAAAAGAAAAGGTAGAGAAACTCGTTTTAGCGGTAGTTAAACGTGGGATGGGAGGGGATGTCCAGAGTTCCTGGACTTTAGGTTCGTATGGGGTTGAGGGTGGGTTTTTGTGGTTTCATTTTATTATTTATTCTTTCATCAGTGGGTGTGGTTTGTCAAAGTACTTCTTCACTACGGTTCCTAATATAACATACCGGAATCAATGTCAGAGAGTTGCAAGGTAAAATTTACTTCGTGGAATTGTAGGGGTTTGATCAAACTCACAAAGGTGAAGCAGGTAATGAGCAGGATAAAATCCTTGAAATCAAAAATCGTTTTTTTACAAGAAACACACATGGTGGATGAGGACGTTCCCAAAATAGCAAGACGATGGCAGGGTCAAGTGTTGTCTGCTCCTTACACCACTCATGCTAGAGGGGTTATGATACTAATTCATAAATCGGTTCCATTACGGGTACAGCATGTAGTTAAGGACCCTGCAGGGAGGTATATTATAGTCCAGGGTAGGTTATTATCTGAAACCTTAACTTTGATAAATGTTTACGGCCCCAATGAAGATGACTCTAAATTCTATAATAGTCTGTTTTTGACTGCTTCAAATCATCCTGGGAAATACATAATAGCTGGTGACTTTAACTGTATGTTAGATACTTCAAAAGACAGGTCAACTGGTTTAGATGATACCCACAGTAAGTCCAGAAAGACGATACACCATTTTATGAAGGAATTGAATCTGTTTGATGTTTGGAGGCATGGTAAACCGAACGCAGTAGAATATTCCTGCTATTCCGGTACTCATAGAACTCACTCACGCATAGACTACTTTTTGGTTTCAGCGCTACTTGTCTCCAAAATAGATGAATGTCATTATAGTAGTATAGTTCTGTCTGACCACGCTGCAGTATCCTTGACCTATGAAGATAATAACTTAGTGTGCGACCCCCCGAGATGGCGTTTTCAACCCGGGTGGCTTGCGGATCCTACATTCATAGATTTCTTAGATAAGCAGATTGACCTGTATTTTGAATGTAACAAGTCCCAGACTTCTGCTAGCACAAGGTGGGAGGCTTTCAAAGCCTTTATCAGGGGCCAAATCATTTCCTTCACTAGTTCCAAGAAAAAGGCTACACGACTTTAAATGAAGACATTAGATGAGGAAATTAAAAAACTGGAAACAGAAATATGTAATAATAGAAATATACCTACAGATGTTCATACAAGACTGCTACTGCTTAGAGCACAGTACAATGAACTGGCAGCTAATAAAGCGGCTGCTGATTTAATGAGACTCAAACAGTCCTACTAGGATCAGGGGGAAAAGCCCGGAAAACTTCTAGCATGGCGCATTAAACAACAACAAACAGAAAGGTCTATTAATTGTATTGAAGTCCCAAGTGGTAGAACTATAGTGGACCCGACAGAGATTAATGAAGCCTTTAGAGACTTCTACGGTAAATTATACAGCTCTGAGTGCTCTCCTAATCTGGACACGCAAACAGAATTCTTAGACAATATTAATATTCCTAAAATTTTGGAAGAGGAATGTAGAGTATTAGATCAAGATGTAACTGCATTGAAAATTGCAGAAGCAATTGGGTGTATGCAGGCTGGAAAATCAGCGGGTCCAGATGGCATCCCTATAGACATTTATAAAAAATTTCAAACCAAATTAATACCACCCCTCTTGGAGATGTTTCAGGAATCCTTTGAGAATGGTCTTCTCCCCACATCTATGAGGGGCGCCCTAATCACTTTACTCCCAAAACCGGGGAAACCAAATATAAAATGTGAAAATATGCATCCAATTAGTCTCCTAAATTTTGATACAAAAATACTCTGTAAAATTCTTGCGAGAAGATTTGAGGATCTTCTACCTAGAGTAGTGGGAGAAGACCAGAACGGATTCATTCAAGGGAGACAGGGTTTTCATAACGTTAGACGAGTGCTCAATATTTTAAACAGTCAGAGGGAGGCGCCTGACACGGCCTTACTTTCACTTGATGCAGAGAAGGTCTTCGACCGTGTTGAATGGCCTTATCTGTTTGAGGTGTTAACACGATTTGGCCTTGGGGATACATTTATCAAATGGGTAAGATTGCTTTGTACAGGGCTTACTGCAGAAGTTTTGATGAATAGTAAGGTTTCTAAACCTTTTAACATTTGTAGAAGTTGTCCTCAAGGGAGCCCTTTATCGCCTTTACTTTTTATCCTAGCGATAGAACCATTTGCTATTGCGGTGAGGACACACAGCGATATTTATGGAATTCGAGAGGGACATCTGGAGCACAGGGTAGCACTCTTCGCCGATGATGTGATATTAATGCTTAAAAATCTGCATAAATCTATCCCAGCGCTCCTAAGCCTTATTGAATCATTTGGGAAAATATCCGGTTATAAAGTTAATTACTCCAAATCATCTATAATGTTACTGAATGAAACAGAGAGGAAGAATGGTCTTGTTTATGCTTCTACCTTCAACCCAACAGACACATTTACATATCTGGGAATAAAAATTGTCCCTGAGGTGAATAAGATTGCTCTGTCAAATTATGAGCCCATCCTGGATGCTAGTATTGCTTCGATAGAGCGTTGGACATCCTTACCTATTTCAATGATCGGCAGGATTAATATCCTAAAGATGAATATACTTCCCAAATTTCTTTATTTGTTCCAGAATATCCCCCTACCCCCTCCTTCATCTTTGTTCACGAAAATCAAGAAACTGTTTACCAACTTTATTTGGCAAAATAAATGTCCTAGATTACGTCTATCTTTACTTTATCTACAAAATGATCGAGGAGGCCTGAAATGTCCAAATATCCAATGGTATTACTGGGCAGCACAATTAAGGTCGATTATGTTTTACTTCTCATCTGGAAGTCCCCCAGCTTAGATTGATCTGGAAGCCTGCTCTGTTAAACCGGGCTTACCATTGCACCTGTATTTGTATTCAGCAGACCGTAAATATCTGACGAAAAATACAGACAACCCTATAATATTGAATATGATTGATGTTTGGTTCGATGCTTGTAAGTATTTGAATATAAATATGTCCCGGTCACGCTTCAGTCCTATTTGGGGTAATGCCAATTTCAAACCAGGGCAAAATGATAGGGGATTTAAATTATGGGCTGAAAAGGGGTTAAGGAAAGTGCAAGACATGTACAGGGAGGAGGATGAAGTATTCATGTCCTTTGAGGAAATATCTACCAAGTATGACATTCCAAGGAATATTTTTTTCAAATATCTTCAGCTAAGGAGTTTTATATCCTGTCAAAGCCATTCATTAGACATTCCTACCATTTCTATATTAGAAGTTGCAGTCACAAAACACTGTTATGATAAAGGTTTAATTTCAACTATGTATGACTTATTTGTATCTGGATCTGATGAATCATCAGAGACAAAACTGAGATTATGGGAGGGAGATATAGAGGAGGAAATATCTTTAGTAGAATGGAGTGAGGCATGTAAAGAGGCCCAGAGACAGACAGTTAGCAGCAACCTAAAGCTTCTACAGTATAAATGGCTGATGCGTACATATATAACTCCTGTTAAATTGCACAAGTTTAATGACAATATTCCTGATACCTGTATTAAGTGTAGTGAGGCAAGGGGGATGCTGTTTCACTGTATATGGGAATGTGTGGAAGTGAAAACCTTCTGGCAAGATGTTGTTGATATGATGATCAAATTTTGTCAAAGAAATTACCATTGAGTCCAAAGCTTTTTATTCTTGGTTTATATCCTCCCACCCCACATTTACATAGCAATGAGTTCAGATTTATAGATATGGGTATATTACAAGCAAAACGTGTAATTGCTCTTAATTGGAAAAGTGTTGATGGACCAAGAATTGGTATGTGGGTTAAAGAAATGGCTTCAAACATGTCAATGGAAAAGATAATGTATATTGTTAGACGTAAACAAAGTGTTTTTGATAAAATCTGGGGATTGTTTCTGTACTTCTTAAGACGTAATACTAATGTTGGTAACTTGCTTCATCAAGAACAAGCTCTGGGGGAGTAGAAAAACTCTATCTGACTGTTTATATGCGTAAAAGCAACTGGAAAAAAAACCACACCCTCTAATCAGTCTGTGAAAGAAATTATTGTTGTTATTTTATTTTATTATTTTTATTAATTGAATTTTTATCTTTATTATCTTCTTTAACCCTGCTTTGAATTGTATTACTTGTTATAGGGACAGGGTTATGGGGGGGGTGAAAATGTTTGCTGTACTGTGCTATTACTTGTTTTGATGTAATTTGCAAACAAAATTCAATAAATATATTGCTTAAAAAATTTTAAAAAAAATATGGAATTTGCTGCTACAACAGCCTCCACTCTTCTGGGAAAGCTTTCCCCAAAATTTTGGAACATGGCTGTTGGGATTCACTCCCATTCAGCCGTTCAGTGAGGTCGGGCACTGATATTGGGTGAGAAGGCCTGGCTTGAAGTCGGCGTTCCAATTAATACCAAAGGTGTTGGATGGGGTTGAGGTCAGGGCTCAGTGCAGGCCAGTCAAGTTCTTCCACATCAAACTCTGCAAACCATGTCTTTATGGCCCTCGCTTTGTACATGGGGGCATTGTCCTGCTGAAACAGGAAAGGGTCTTCCCCATATTGTTGTCACAAACTTGGGAACACACAATCTAGAATGTCATTGTATGCTGCAGCATTAAGATTTCCCTTCACTGGAACTAAGAGGGCATTGTGTGACACCTGTCCATCACGCAGTGTATTCAGTGCAGTGGACAAGGCCCTCGCAAGAATGCTTCTTTTTTTTTCCACAAAAGAATATTAAATTTTCACACTCGATTGTCCGTTTTTATTTTTTTACAATTCAGTTACATATTCATATTTGGAATATTCATTGACAGCCCTAGTGGTGATGAGGTCACTGAGGTAACTGGGGCTTTGGCCATTTAAGCCTTGTAGGTCAGAAGGAGGACTTTGCAATGGATCCTGTAGTGGACAGGGAGCCAGTGGAGATGGGCAAGTATGGGATTTATGTGGGTTGACTTTTTTGAGCCGGTGTGGACTCTGGCGGCACTGTTCTGAATGAGTTGTAGACGGCTGACAGATTTGACTGGAAGACTGGAGAGAAGGGCATTGCCAACCAATTCAGGTGAAGATTAGTGCATGAACCAGTTTTTTGGTGTCATCTTTTGAAAGTGATGGCTTCAGTCTGGCTATATTTTTTAAGGTGAAAAAAGGAAATCTTGCAAATGTGTTTGATATGGGCTTATAATGAGTGTGGAGCCAAACTTAACACCAAGTTGGTGACAACAGAGGAGAGGGGAATGAGTTGGCCATCATGGGATGGACCAATGCTGCCAGCGTTGGCGAGTTGTTTGGTGGTCCCTATCAGGATTGCCTCTGTCTTACTGCTGTTAAGCTGAAGGAAGTTGTTATTCACCCAGGAGCTGATGATTGGTGTTGAGGGTGGAGACTGTGATGGTGGGATTAAGTTGTAGGGCTGTCAATGAATATTCCAAATTCAAGTATATCACCTAATTGTAAAAAAAAAAAGACATTCGAGTGTGAAAATTAATATTCATTTGTGGAAAAAAAAGCAGCCCTACTGCAGCTGTCTGCCTCGCGAATTCTCGCGAGAGCCTTGACCGCTGCACTGAATACTCTGCATGACAGCTGGGAGTCACACAACGTCACTTTCATTGGTTGAAAATAAAATTTAGGGGTGTCCGAGTAGCGTTGCAGTCTATTCTGTTGCCTACCACCACAGAGATTGCCAGTTCGAATGCCTGTGTTACCTCTGGCTTGGTTGGGTCCCTACAGACACAATGGGCGATGTATGTGGGTGGGAAGCCAGATGTGGGTATGTGGCCTGGTCACTGCACTAGCGCCTCCTCTGGTCGGTCGGGGTGCCTGTTCGTGGGGGAGGGGGAACTGGGGGGAATAGCGTGATCCTCCCACGCGCTACATCCCCCTGGCGAAACTCCTCACTGTCAAGTGAAAAGAAGCGACTGGTGACTCCACATGTATTGGAGGAGGCATGTGGAAGTCTGCAGTCCTCCCCAGATCAGCAGAGGGGGTGGAGCAGCGACCAGGACAGCTCAGAAGAGTGGGGTAATTGGCTGGTGAAAAAGGGGGGGAAATCCGAAAAAAAAAGAAAATGAAATTTAGGTCAAGCTGAAACAAGCAGAGAGTTCACAACCCAACTTGGATGCAGAGAGAATGATTTTCACCTCGAGCAATCTAAAAAGCCCCGTTTGGAAATACTTCAGATTTTGGTCAGAAGGAAAAATTGTGGAACCTCGAGATAAAGTCGTATGCAAGCTATGTAAGCTACAGTTAGCTTACCATTGCACCACTAGTAACCTGAGGGCATATCTCAAAAGATATGCACCCAAATGAGCATGGCCTGATGTCCGGAACTCCACCCAACAGCCATGTCTCGACTCATATTTTACACCGCTCGCCACAAGCTCGCTATCTGCAGCATGACAAGAGGCTTGCACGAAGAAACTTACTTCATATGCAAGGACATGAGGCCGATCAATAAAGTTGATGGGCTGGGCTTTAGAGAAAGATGGAAAAAATCAAATTGTTTATTTATTACTACCACTACTACTACTTTCAGCTACTCCTGTTAGGGGTCGCCACAGCAGATCATGTTTCCATTTCTTCCTGTTCTCTGCATCTTTCTGTCACACCAGCCACCTGCATGTCCTCCCTCACCATATCCATAAACCCCCTCTTTGGCCAGTATGAACATTACCTATTCTGTATAAAAATTAGGCTATCGAATAACACATCAATTACAAATCTTTCATCTAGCTCCGAGAGACAGCGCATTCTCATTTCTCACTCTAGCACCAACCACGGCGGGGGGGGGGGGTCTTAAAATGAAGTCTTATGGTATAGGAAATTATTCTGTTTGTTTATTATGTAATGTGTAGGTATGTAGATCTTTCAAAAGACATGTTTACATTGAAATAAATATACCTATACAAGTAGTTATGTCTCTCATTGTATTGGTTTGCCCTCTTATGGACATATTGCGCAAAAATATATTCGAATGGGTTCAAACTTTTTTTTTTTGTTTTTTTTTTGAGGGAATAATCAAACATAATTTTTGGCCAATTTTGACAGCCCTATTGGGTTGCATTTTAATGTGGACCTGGGTCTCGTCAGCATAGCAGTGGAAGTTGATGTTGTACTGTATGATGATATATGTCCAAGTGGGAGTAAGTAGATTAAAAACAGGATGGGCCCAAGCACTGACCCCTGTGGGATACCACGTCACTGCAGTGTCATCGAACCTAGAACCCCCCAGTGACACGTGACATCTTCGGTTAGTGTGGTCGGAGGTGAACCATTTCAAGGCTGTCAGTGACCACAGTGTAGGTTTTGAGGCGGTGGAGGAGGATCTTGTGGTCCACAGCGTTGAATGCCGCACTCAGATCTTGTAGGACCAGTATGCTGGGTGACTTGGAGTCTGCTGCCATCAACAGGTTGTTGGCAACCTTTATCAGGGCCATTTCCGTGCTGTGTGCAGGCCGGAGACTGAATTAAAGGGCTTCATAAAGTTGATTCTCCGAAAGGTGTAATTGGAGCTGTGAGGCAATGACTTTCTCTAGAACTTTGGTGAGGAAAGGGAGGTTGGAGATTGGTCTGCAGTTGGACAGGAGTTCTTGGTCCAGATTTGGTTTCTTTAAGAGTGGGGTGACAGCCGTTGTTTTAAAATGGATGGGCACCTCTCCATTCTGAAGTGATTTGCTGATGAGTGTAGTGAGGAATTAAACCAAGGTTGGTGAGCAGGCTTTCAACAGGGGAGTGTGTATGGGGAAAAGGGAACACCTAGTGGGCTTGGATTTGGTTATGATGGCCAAAAGTGCAGATGGTGTAACATCTTTGAAGCTGCACAGGGTGGAGCCATTGAAGAAGGGAGGGCAGGTGGGTGGGGTCACAGCTGCTGTGGAGGCTGAAATGTTGGCTCTGACATCTATGACCTTGACCTGAAAAAAAAACAGCAAAACAGTTGCATAGTTCTGGAGAGGCAGCTGGGGGGCCTGAGTTGGTGGGGTTGAGAAGGCAGTTGATGGTGGAGAATAGCATTCTGAGATTGCCTTTGCCATTGTCAGTTCTTGTAGAGTAATGAGATGAGCAGGCAGCTTTCAGGACAGCAGTGTAGGCAGTTTGGTGTTCTCTGAAGGTCAGTAGATGGACAATAAGAGCATCTGTCCTCCACAACCTCGCCAACTGGTGGCCATGGGTCTTCATGCACCGCATATCATCAGTGAACCAAGAAGAGGAGCACTGGAAGGTGACTTTCTTTATTTGTTCAGGGGCAAGGGTGTTGGAGGAGGTGGTCAGGGTGGTATTGTAGAGGTCGATCATTTCATCGGGGGAAAGTGAGCTAAAATCGGTGGAGAGGGTGGACATTATGTATTAAAGAGATAGAGACGTGTCCAGTTTGTGCAGATTGCAGTACCACATGACACTCTCGTTGGGAGTGGGGGGTGTTAATTGGAGGGTGGAATTTCCAGTGATGGTAATAGAGCGTTATGGTCGGAGACACCAAACTCAAAAGACGTTTAGGTCAGAGGCAGGTACATTTCCAGTGATAATGAGGTCAAGTGTGTGGCCACGGTTGTGGGTGGAGCCATTCACATGTTGTGTGAGATTTAATGTGTCCAAGTGGATCAGATAAAAGTAAAAGATAAAAAACAAAATCATGCAACAAACAAATTTCCCCAGAGAGAAGCAGCAGGCAACTCACGACAGCTTACTCTCTCCAATATCAACAAGCCACATCCAAAGGGGTATTCACATAGTTTTGGCCATGTAGTGTATATATAAACTGTTTCCCAACAAAGAAATAGATATAAAACCTGCACACAAATAATTTGTTTTTATTTCCTTATGCCGTAATTTCGCTACATGTATACATATCAGTGGGGTTAAGTAAAGTAGTTGCACCCTAGCCTTGTAAACTAGAGAAAATATTTCAAATAGGCATCACTTAACATAGCCATTCTTTAAAACATCACATACAATATGCAAAATGACAGGGAGTCTTGACCTACATAAAATGTGCTGTCACATGCACCAAAAAATAACCAAAACATGTTCTATTGCACCTCAAAGCCTTTATGCAATTCTTTACATTTTGAAAAATTCGGTATTAAAATGACTACATTCCACTTGATGATCCTGTATAGTAACCGCAGTTGATACTTTTTGCTTTCCACAAGTTGTCCTTACCTCTGTAGCTGACTGGAACAGTTCCTGCCAAACTCATCAGGTCTCTTGTGGAGCCATCATTGAACACTGAAGGAAATAAAATATATGAGTGGCATATCAAGCTATGAGTTTCCATGCACAAAGAAATGCAATATATAACCAAGACCGAGAGTGTGAAATGTAAGAAACCAATTTAAGACAAATAAACTTACCATAGGAATCCATAACAGGCTTTAGGTCCTTGTAAAATGAGATGACACTGATTATCTCACGGACAGTCAAGTCTCTGTATTTGTATTGCTAGACGGCACAAAAAGAAATATATGGCAAAAGAAGTCAACATCTTCAATGATGGGCCACAACATCTGTAAAATACTGTCAATAGGCCTAATGTTTTTGGTTAGTACTAGTCTCTCATGCCAGTCAGGAGGGCCTCCGCTTTTACACCTTAGAACATTGTGGAAGAGATGTGCCAGTTTAAGGGACTAGGTTTGTATACACCGTCCAACTGAAAATCGATATTTCTAAAAAAGCTTGTTCAGTAAGCATTAAGTATTTCTGTTTAAATATAGGATAATGACCTTTTCTTCAAATGAAACACTGATATTATGTTTTCATCCAAAGTATGGAGTACAAGGGCAAAAAATATTTTTTCCTCTTCAAGTAAACAAATGCCCATGGGTTAATGGGTGAACCATGGGTGAATCATGGTTTATTGGAATATCATAATATATATATATATATATATATATATATATACACACTACCGTTCAAAAGTTTGGGATCACCCAAACAATTGCGTGTTTTCCATGAAAAGTCACACTTATTCACCACCATATGTTGTGAAATGAATAGAAAATAGAGTCAAGACATTGACAAGGTTAGAAATAATGATTTGTATTTGAAATAAGATTTTTTTTACATCAAACTTTGCTTTCGTCAAAGAATCCTCCATTTGCAGCAATTACAGCATTGCAGACCTTTGGCATTCTAGCTGTTAATTTGTTGAGGTAATGTGGAGAAATTGCACCCCACGCTTCCAGAAGCAGCTCCCACAAGTTGGATTGGTTGGATGGGCACTTCTTTGAGCAGATTGAGTTTCTGGAGCATCACATTTGTGGGGTCAATTAAACGCTCAAAATGGCCAGAAAAAGAGAACTTTCATCTGAAACTCGACAGTCTATTCTTGTTCTTAGAAATGAAGGCTATTCCATGCGAGAAATTGCTAAGAAATTGAAGATTTCCTACACCGGTGTGTACTACTCCCTTCAGAGGACAGCACAAACAGGCTCTAACAGGTACTATTTAATGAAGATGCCAGTTGGGGACCTGTGAGGCGTCTGTTTCTCAAACTAGAGACTCTAATGTACTTATCTTCTTGCTCAGTTGTGCAACGCGGCCTCCCACTTCTTTTTCTACTCTGGTTAGAGCCTGTTTGTGCTGTCCTCTGAAGGGAGTAGTACACACTGGTGTAGGAAATCTTCAATTTCTTAGCAATTTCTCGCATGGAATAGCCTTC
The DNA here is from genome assembly GCF_029633865.1 of Lampris incognitus. Lineage (NCBI taxonomy): Eukaryota > Metazoa > Chordata > Actinopteri > Lampriformes > Lampridae > Lampris > Lampris incognitus. The sequence continues at coordinate 44,782,279 of NC_079216.1, forward strand.
ATTTCTAAGAACAAGAATAGACTGTCGAGTTTCAGATGAAAGTTCTCTTTTTCTGGCCATTTTGAGCGTTTAATTGACCCCACAAATGTGATGCTCCAGAAACTCAATCTGCTCAAAGAAGTGCCCATCCAACCAATCCAACTTGTGGGAGCTGCTTCTGGAAGCGTGGGGTGCAATTTCTCCACATTACCTCAACAAATTAACAGCTAGAATGCCAAAGGTCTGCAATGCTGTAATTGCTGCAAATGGAGGATTCTTTGACGAAAGCAAAGTTTGATGTAAAAAAAATCTTATTTCAAATACAAATCATTATTTCTAACCTTGTCAATGTCTTGACTCTATTTTCTATTCATTTCACAACATATGGTGGTGAATAAGTGTGACTTTTCATGGAAAACACAAAATTGTTTGGGTGATCCCAAACTTTTGAACGGTAGTGTGTATATATATATATATATATATATATATATAATGGAATCATGAATTATTTTGTCAGACATATTTAGGCAAAATAATTTTTTTTTTAAAATAACATAAAAACAAGTGCAAATAACTTCAGAAATTGTGCCTTGTATACTATAATTTTTACCTAATTTACGCTTGCATGACATACAGAAAAGGTGTCACTCTAATTGGTGGAGAATTTAAAGATTGCATTGGGCTTTCACACTACATGTGGGGTTAATTGTGGTTTTAGAAAAACTATTGTGGGCGTTATAATCAAACCATTTTGAGTTAAATCTTGTACTTGCAGAAAACAAGGATGACAACAAGTATATTTGATACAGAAAATACACAATTCATATAATTTTAGTCTTCGCAACGCTGGCCAGCTCAATTAATAGTACAGCTAATAGTACAGTTGATAGCGAGAACCGGTAAACAAGCAATCACTTGACGTTAACTAAATCAAGGTTAATGTTTCAAACATACCTTTAGCATTTTCTTCAGGCCACTGTCGTTGACAACTGCCATGTTTTAAGACAGATTTAACAGTTTAAACGACTTTGTTAGTAGTTTAGGTCTTTGACTTTTGCAGGCAGCTGGAGAATAGATTAGCTGAGACAAGCTAACGCCTGCTAGCTAGCCTACAGTGAATGCTAAGCTAACGTTAGCCTAGCCCAGGCCCTGGATAAAAGTAGGGCAGCGTTCTCCTGAGAAAACCTTCAGTTAAATAACCGGAGAAGTGTCTCTTGTTTACGCCAAACTAAAATGACCTGGCACGATAGGACGTAAAAACTATATGTACTATGGAGAGCTAAGACAAAAAAATAAAATAAACAGCTAACATTCGATGTCATCGGCCGATCCGTATCGGAAGCCGATTTGTACAACGCATGTGCGGAAACGTGTCTACTTCCTCACCAGCTACAAAGACCTTTAAATTACTAGGCGAATTTAATATGCCGCATGTAACAGAAACTCGGGCATGGTAAAATGTATTTTTTTTGTTTTGTTTCCTTTTTATTTTTGTTTGCTATTGTCAATGTCTTTGTACCGTTGTACATGAAAATGTGTTCAATAAAGAAGGGGAAATTAAACAAGCAGAAAAAAACTACTACTTTCGTCTAGGAAAACAAGTCAAATGGTTGTGCTTATGGTCGTGCTATTTTCATTTTGAAAATAACTCAATGGACGAAATTGTTAGCCTTTTAATCCAACTGTTTATAATTTTTTGGCAAATTCCATATACATAAAATGAAATGGACCAATAGAAAACCAAACTTTACCTTATTTCTAATTATATTAACCTCTATTACAATTCTCTAGTCAAGCTGAAAAATAGAAAAGCAACAAAGACCAGAACAATATTTGAAACATATAAAATTGTATTCTAATGCTACTGAACTATTAATCTGTGCACCTTAATTTGCTTTTTTTTTCCTCCTACCTATTATTTTGCTTCTATTGACTGTAAAAAGCTTCTTTCCCTTTTTATTTTTATATTTCATTGGCAATCTGTTTCCTCTTTTTATCATTATTTTTGTTCTTTAAACTTGTGTATTTGTTACAGTAATTTGTCTGAATGTTATTAATGACGTTTTGAGGGAGGGGGGGCAATACTACTACTTTCGGCTGCTTCCATTAGGGGTCGCCACAGCGGAACGGCCGTTTCCATCTCTTCCTATCCTCTGCATCTTCTGTCACGCCAACCACCTCCATGTCCTGTCCTCCCTCACCACATCCAACACCGCCCCCCAAAAAAGCAACAACACTTATTTATATGTTCCCCATCTTGCATCTGCAACCGGAATGGCTTATTCAATAACATTCATTGAAGAAAGTCCTGGCTACTCTAATAAAGCCACTGAAATACTGAAGAATACTCACATGTTATCCCACAAATCAGTATACAATGTAAATGTTTTACCTAAATTTTTGCAATAGTTCTGATGAGTATCTAGTCCATATATATTGGGATTCCATCTAATTTGAAAATATTTTGGCTCTGATGTGCTTTACTAGAAACAAGTTGTGACTTCTTAAAGAAAAAAAATGCCCTTTTTGGTCAAACGGATTTTAGAAGGATCTTTACGATCATCCTTGTAATCAGTTTATTCGTTTGCTACCCAAGTGTCATACATATGAATTCAGTTTCTCTAATAGAAAATGTGCATTCTCAATTTTTAAGCCCAGTGGATAGCTCTGTTGCCTCGCAGCAAGAAGGTCTTGGGTTTGAACCCCAGGCCATCCCAGGTCCTTTCTGTGTGGAGTTTGCATGTTCTTCCCGTTTCTGAGTGAGTTTCCTCCATGTGCTCCAGTTTCCTCCCATCATCAAAAAGACATGCATGTTAGGGTTAATACTCCTGCCTGTGCCCCTGACCAAGGCAATGGAAAGAAGAACTGGAATTGGTACCCGGGCGCTGCAGCTGCCCACTGCTCCTATACAATAGGATGGGTTAAATGCCGAGAACAAATCCATTGTACGAATACAATTCGTTGTAAGAATATAATGACAAATAAAGTGGCTTTAAAAAAGGGATTTAAATGTCAGTGTTATAGAAATCTGCAAACCCTAAGTGTGCTTTATTTTGACATGAATCTGTGTAATCCGGGGGCTCTGTTGTGCTGTGGGGGGCACTTTTCCTGGTGTGGTTTGGCTCCATTTGTCCCCTTAGAGGGAAGCGTCACTGCAAATCAATACGAAGTTATTCTGAGTGATCACCTTTTTCCTATGATAAGACATCCCTCTCCTGTTGGGAGTGGTCTCTTCCAAGATGACAAGGCCCCCATCCACAGGGCATGAGGGGTCACTGAATGGTTTGATGAGTATGAAAATGATGTAAATGATATGCAATGGCCTTTGCAGTTACCAGATCTCAACCCAACTGAACACCTATGGGAGATTTTGGCCCGACGTGTCAGACAGTGCTCTCCACCACCATCATCAAAACACCAAATGAGGGAATATCTTTTGGAAGAATGGTGCGCCATCCCTCCAGTAGAGTTAAGAGACCTGTAGAATCTATGACAAGGAGGACTGAAGCTGTTCTGGGGGCTCCTGGTGGACCAACACCCTACTAAGACACTTTATGCTGGTTTTTCCCTTTCATTTGTCACCCGTCTGTATATTTGAAATAGTCTTTGACATGCAAATGTAATTATTTTTCATCACTTGTACTTAGCAGATGAAATAGAAATCAATTTAATAAAAGTTTCTGTGGTACGTCAGTCAGATTATTTTACTGGCAAATTTATCAACAGAGAAAGTGCCCTTAGCAAACATATTACTTGTCAAAATAATTAGCATATTGTGGGAGTGCAGGAATGAGGAGACCGAGAGATCGAGTCGAGTCAATTCCGTTTACTCGCCACACAAAACAACACCGATACGACACAATCTCTCGTGGCAACCAGCTAACCGCTAGGCTGCTGCAAACATGGCTCCACGCAGCGCTTACGTCAGCACTCTGAATGTCTGCCTTAAAGGAGCAGCAGCCCCTGGTGAATCCATCGTTAATTGTGTATCACCACAATATAATCATTTACAAATATTACAGGGCTTTCGGGTCATGAGACACTACCAAGTTAGTAAGCAACAACGAAGGGCAGATGCCATAGTGCATTGTGCACATGTGATACGCAATTCATACATATGGCTTTCCTTTCCACTACACTGATAAAAGTTATTCCAATCCAATTAAGAAAAGTACATTCCAAAACCTAGAAGAAGTTAAAACCTAGAGGAAGTTATTTACAGTTGTTACATTGCCATTTACTGAAGGGTTTTATCCAAAATAATTTACATCATCATGAGCACATAATTTTTCCCCCTCGCTGTGGACCCCACTGGAATTAGAAAATTGACAGGTTTAGTGGATCACAGGGAGACACATCTGACATGGTAATCATAGAAAGTTGAATCGGGTTCATCTGGACAAAACTTTTATCAAGAGAAACGTTTCAAGTGACCTCTTCAGTTTCAACTTCAAGTCTTAAGTTGATACTGATGAGGTCAGTTAGGTGAGTGATGAAATGTTTCTCTCAATAAACGTTGTGTCCAGATGAACTGATTCAACCTTCTGTGATTTCCTGACTTGGATTGAGCATGCATAACCCAGCCACTGAGGATGCACAAGCCAGTGCATTGTTAGTGACGGTCCCTAGCCCGGATAAATGGGGAGGGTTGCGTCAGGAAGGGCATCCGGTGTAAAATTTTTGCCAAATCAAATATGCGGATCATAAATAAGATTTCCATACTGGATCGGCCGAGGCCCGGGTTACCAATGACCGCCAGTGGTACTTTTAACCAGCAGGGTGCCGGTGGAAACTATGCTACTGTTGGGAGGAGAAGGAGAAGAAGAGGGGGAAGGCATGTCCAAAGGCAGCGAGAGAGGAGGAAGGGTAGGAGTATGGAGGTGAGAATCGGAACTTTGAATGTTGGCACTATGACTGGTAAAGGATGAGAGCTGGCTGATATGAGGAAAGAAGAAAGGTAGGCATACTGTGTGTGCAAGAGACCAGGTGGAAGCGGAGTAAGGCCAGGAGTGTCGGAGGTGGGTTCAAACTCTTCTACCATGGTGAGAATGGGAGGAGAAATGGGGTAGGGGTAATTCTGAAGCAACAGTATGTCAAGAGTGTGCTGGAGGTGAAGAGAGTGTCAGACAGAGTGATGAGTATGAAGCTGGAAATCGAAGGTGTATTGCTGAATGTTACCAGAGCATATGCCCCACAAGTTGGGTGTGAGATGGAAGAGAAAGAAGAATTCTGGAGTGAGTTGGATGACGTGGTGGAGAGTGCACCCAAGGAAGAGAGAGTGGTGATTGGAGCAGAGTTCACTGGGCATGCTGGTGAAGGGAACAGAGGTGATGAGGAGGTGATGGGTAGGTATGATGTCAAGGAGAAAAATGTGGAATGACAGATGGTGGTGGATTTTGCGAAAAGGATGGAAACGGCTGTGGTGAATACATATTTCAAGAAGAGGGAGGAACACAGGGTGACATACAAGAGTGGAGGAAAGTGCACACAGGTGGACTATATCTTATGTAGAAGGCGCGATCTGAAAGGGATTGGAGACTGCAAGTTGGTGACAGAGGAGAACGTAGCTAGGCAGCATTGGATGGTGGTCTGTAGGAGGACCTTGGAGACCAAGAAGAGGAAGCGAGTGAAGACAGAGCCGAAGATCAAACGGTTGAAGTTGAAGAAGGAAGACTGTTGTGTGGAGTTCAGGGAGGAGTTAAGACAGGCACTGGGTGGTAGTGAAGAGTTGCCGGATGGCTGGGCAAGCACGGTTTATGGTGAGTTGTATGACAGGTTAGACACTAAGGAAGGAGAAAAGGACTTGTACCAATTGGCTAGACAGAGGGACCGAGCTGGGAAGGATGTGCAGCAAGTCAGGGCGATCAAGGATAAAGATGGAAATGTGCTGACAAGTGAGAAGAAGGTGCTTAGAAGGTGGAAGGAGTACTTTGAGGAGCTGATGAATGAAGAAAATGAGAGAGAGAGAGAGAGAGAGAGAGAGAGAGAGAGAGAGAGAGAGAGAGAGAGAGAAGGTTGGACGATGTGGGGATAGTGAATCAGGAAGTGCGGTGGATTAGCAAGGAGGAAGTGAGGGCAGCTATGAAGAGGATGAAGAGTGGAAAGGCAGTTGGTCCTGATGACATACTGTGGAGGCATGGAGATGTTTGGGAGAGATGGCAGTGGTTTTTTTTTAACTGGGTTGTTTAACACAATCTAAGAAAGTGAGAGGATGCCTGAGGAGTGGAGAAGAAGCATACTGGTGCCGATTTTCAAGAACAAGGGCGATGTGCAGAACTGTAGCAACTACAGAGGTATAAAGTTGATCAGCCACAGCATGAAGATTTGGGAAAGAGTAATAGAAGCCAGGTTAAGAGGAGAGGTGACGATTAGCAAGCAGCAGTATGGTTTCATGCCAGGAAAGAGCACCACAGATGTGATGTTTGCTTTGAGAACGTTGATGGAGAAGTACAGAGAAGGCCAGAAGGAGTTACACCGTGTCTTTGTAGATTTAGAGAAAGCATACGACAGGGTGCCGAGAGAGGAGGTTTGGTATTGTATGAGGAAGTCGGGAGTTGCAGAGAAGTATGTAGGAGTGCTGCAGGATATGTATGAGGGAAGTATGACAATGGTGAGGTGTGCGGTTGGAATGAAAGATGGGTTCAAGATGGAGGTGGGATTACATCAAGGATCGGCTCTGAGCCCTTTCTTGTTTGCAATGGTGATGGACAGGTTGATGGACAAGATCAGGCAGGAGTCTCCATGGACGATGATGTTCGCGGATGACATTATGATCTGTAGCGAGAGTAGGGTGCAGGTTGAGGAGAGCTTAGAGCAGCGGTCGGGAACCTATGGCTCGCGAGCCATATATGGCTCTTCCGGTGACGGCATATGGCTCCCAGACAATTTTGAGTTGAAAATTATTTTTTTTTCAAAAAAATCAGTTTGGAACTGATTTTAAAATACTTGTGATATTTCTTAATAATACTGTGTCATTTTAAAGTAAACAGAAATTAGTTTTGAAGATAAATTTCACGGGTCACGGGTCACCCGTGGGTCGGGTTGGGAACCAATGGCTCGCGAGCATGTCCGGGTCATTGTAAAGGTGAAGAAATCAATTTTATCAGATAGCCAACTAGTTTATCCGCTTCAACCCTTGTAACGGAAAAGATGGCGAAAAGAAAAAAAGACGATGATTACCGTGCATTCCAGGCTGCGTGGACAGAGGAATTTGCATTTGTGGAGAGAGCAGGATCTGCGGTATGTCTAATATGCAACGATAAAATTGCATCGATGAAACGGTCAAATATAAAGCGGCACTTCGATACGCACCATGCTTCATTTGCATCGAAATATCCAGCGGGGGACGGCAGGAAAAGGGCATGCGAGGAGCTACAGCGGAGAGTGCAGACGAGTCAGCAGCAACTACGTGTGTGGACCAAGCAAGGTGACGGGAATTCCGCTAGCTTTGCGGGGGCTTTGGCAATAGTAAGGAATGGAAAGTCATTCACAGATGGCGAGTATGCCAAAACATTCATGCTTGATGTGGCCAATGAACTGTTTGATGACTTCCCAAATAAAGACAAGATAATCAAACGAATAAAAGACATGCCCCTGTCAGCAAGAACTGTGCACGATCGTAGCATCATGATGGCAAATCAAGTCGAGGAAACACAAATTAAGGACATAAACGCCGGGACATACTTTTCTCTCGCGTTAGATGAGTCAACAGACGTTAGCCATCTATCTCAGTGCAGTATAATTGCCAGGTATGCTGCAGGTGACACACTGCGTGAGGAAAGCTTGGCTGTTTTGCCAATGAAAGGGACAACAAGAGGAGAGGATTTATTCATGTCTTTCATGGAGTTTGCTAAAGAAAAAAAACTACCGATGGATAAACTTATTTCTGTCTGTACTGATGGTGCACCCTGTATGTTGGGGAAGAACAAAGGATTTGTAGCGCTTCTCCGTGAACATGAAAAGAGAGCCATCCTAAGTTTTCATTGCATCCTGCACCAGGAGGCGCTTTGCGCTCAGACGTGTGGCCAGGAGCTTGGCGAGGTGATGTCTCTGGTCATTCGAGTGGTCAACTTTATTGTTGCCCGAGCTTTAAATGATCGCCAGTTTAAAGCTCTGTTAGAAGAAGTTGGGAATCATTATCCCGGTCTGCTTTTACACAGCAACGTGCGTTGGTTGTCAAGGGGGAAGGTGCTCAGCCGTTTTGCAGCTTGCCTGAGTGAAATCCGGACTTTTCTTGAAATGAAAGGTGTCAAGCATCCTGAGCTAGACAACACTGACTGGCTCCTGCAGTTTCACTATCTCGTGGACATAACTGGCCATCTGAACCAGCTCAATGTGAAAATGCAAGGTATTGGAAATACAATCTCATCCCTTCAACAAGCAGTGTTTGCATTTGAAAGCAAGCTGGAAGTCTTTCTCAGGGACATTGAAACAGGTCGTCTTCTGCACTTTGAAAGACTGCAACAATTTAGAGATGCATGCTTAGCAAGTGACTCCACTCAACATCTGGATCTCCAGCAGCTAGCTGGCTTTACGTTCAATCTCCTGCAGTCATTCAAAGCACGTTTTGGAGAATTTCGTGCGCGCACTGGTCTTTTCAAGTTCATCACTCATCCACATGAGTGTGCAGTGGACAAAATCGACCTGACATGCATCCCCGGGGTCTCTATCGGAGACTTTGAGCTGGAAGTTGCTGACCTGAAGGCATCAGACATGTGGATGAGTAAGTTCAAGTCACTTAATGGAGAGTTGGAAAGTCTTGCGCGACAGCGAGCAGAGCTGGCGAGGGAACACAAGTGGACAGAAATTAAAAATCTTCAACCTGAAGACCAGCTGATTCTTAAAACTTGGAACGAGCTTCCTGTGACATACCACACAATGCAGCGTGTGAGTATTGCCGTATTGACCATGTTTGGCTCTACATATGCATGTGAACAGTCTTTCTCGCATATGAGGAACATTAAGACCAACCTACGCTCACGTTTAACTGATGGAAGCCTCAACGCCTGCATGAAGCTCAACCTCACCACGTATGAACCAGACTACAAGGCCATCAGCAAAACCATGCAGCACCAGAAGTCGCATTAAAAGTAAGACATATTTAATTTATTATACGTTAAAAATACTATATGGCTCTCAATGAAATATATTTAGAAATATTTGGCTTTTATGGCTCTCCCAGTCAAAAAGGTTCCCGACCCCTGGGAGAGACGGAGATATGCACTGGAGAAAAGATGAATGAAAGTCAGTAGGAGCAAGACGGAATACCTGTACATGAATGAGAGGGAGGACAGTGGAAAGGCCAGGATGCAAGCAGTGGAGGTGACGAAGGCATATGAGTTTAAATACACGGGGTCAACTGTCCAAAGTAACGGGGAGTGCAGGAGAGAGGTGAAGAAGAGAGTGCAGGCAGGGTGGAGTGGGTGGAGAAGAGTGTCAGGAGTGATTTGTGACAGAAGGGTACCAGCAAGAGTTAAAAGGAAGGTTTACAAGATGGTTGTGAGACCAGCTATGTTGGTTTGGAGACAGTGGCACTGACGAAAAGACAGGAGGCGGAGCTGGAGGTGGCAGAGTTGAAGATGCTAAGATTTTCGCTGGGAGTGACGAAGAAGGACAGGATTAGGAATGATTATATTAGAGGGACCGCTCAAGTTGGACGGTTTGGAGACAAAGCAAGAGAGGCAAGACTGAGATGGCTCGGACATGTGTGGAGGAGAGATGTTGGGTATATTGGGAGAAGGATGCTGAATATGGAGCTGCCAGGGAAGAGGAAAAGAGGAAGGCCAAAGAGGAGGTTTATGGATGTGGTGAGGCAGGACATGCAGGTGGCTGGTGTGACAGAGGAAGACGCAGAAGACAGGAAGAAATGGAAACGGATGATCCGCTGTGGCGACCCCTAACGGGAGCAGCCGAAAGTAGTAGCAGTAGTAGTAGAGATTACTGAGCATGCATAAAGACTGACCCAAATTACCCTATATGTAATGAATGAAAGATGCTATTATTTTGAAGGTCCTGTCACTTGTTTAACTTGACCTACTCACGGGTGTACGTGCAGTGCGTGTGACGTATACAGGAAGTTAGACGCCCCTGTTATGAAGGTTGTATGTTGAACGAACACTAGTAAAAGCTACACAGTTAAGAACCTACGAAGTCGGCTCATTCTTGAATTATTCTTATGTCAGTAAGATAAGGCGTCTACAGACATTACACTATAGGCTATATAAGTCTTGACTCTGTCTGCTATTCTTTTTAAAAAATATAAGAGACGTGGGGGCGTCCGGGTAGCACAGCGGTCTATTCCGTTGCCTACCAATATGGGGATCGTGGGTACGAATCCCCGCGGTACCTCCGGCTTGGTCGGGCGTCCCTACAGACACAATTGGCCGTGTCTGCGGGTGGGAAGCCGCATGTGTCCTGGTCGCTGCACTAGCGCCTCCTCTTGTCGGTCGAGGTACCTGTTCGGGGGGGAGAATAGCGTGAGCCTCCCACGCGGTACGTCCCCCGTTGTGAAACTCCTCATTGTGAATGGTAACAGTACTGCCAGTAGATAGCGCGGGAGGCTCAGTTACAGAGCCGTGGTTAACAGAAGTACGGGAGAAGACGAGTACTCTCTCAACGGGCCGCGGACGAAAGTGACGCAAGATCCCGCCGGGTGTATTTTGTTGCCATGGCGCTACTCACATACTATGCTAGTGGGTTGAGTGTTCCTATTTGATTTTGTTTTGCTTGATATTTTATTGATTTATTTTAATTTTATGGTCTGTTATATTGCAGTCTGTAATGTACTAAATTATCTTGATATGTTCTGAGAGCATGACATGCAATGCCTTCCCTACCATCTGAAGGAAGGAGCCGACCAAAGACACTTATACGTCTGACTCTGGCTGAACCATGCAATGTATGGCAGTATGTGCAGATAGCGGATGGTAATCAATGTAGGACTGTTTTACTTCGAAAGACCACATTAGGCACGTAACTTTAGCAGGACAAATGTTTGGTTATACGGTGTCCATGCACTGGCGATCAATCTGATATATTGTAGTTTATTTTCCGCCCCTCACTCCTGGCGAAACGTGGCAAACGCAATTATTTAATAGGGATAAATGCACCGAAGTAACATTTTAAATATAATGGTATCTCTATGGATAAATAGCTACAGTGTCGCAGACACTAGCTAACGTTAGCGACCGTTATATATAGACTTAGCTGGCTTGCTCGCATTGGGAAGCAGTATCTACGCAGAAGCAACCGTGATATTTCACTTAAAATACACAGTTATCAGTTTTTATTAAGTGAGATTGTAGTTATTTTAAGTAAAACTAATTCATCAGACTCGAATCATCATTCATCTGGCTTTAAAAACCAAAGTCCACACTCGCGGTAGCTCAGGAGGTTAGCTCGGCTAGCTATCGCCATAGCAACGAAATACGCCCGGCGAGATTTATGTCTTGTGTGTTTTTTTAAAGCTAAACTTGTTTAAAATTAGCTTAGCTTTTTGATCAAATATTCACAAGCTGTTACATTACTGAAAGTAACAGAGGCAGTGTTTTCTCTCACACGCTCACAGATTCTCAAGTGAAAAGAGTCAGGGACCAATTAGTTTCCATCCCATTCTATCCTATGTCTAAAAAAAAGAAAGACAAGGTCAATGTAGTTCTAAAATGCCATTTAGTCAGCCACCTGTGAACGAATTGTATTTTTTTTTAAAGTAGCTAGAAAAGTCCTGCATACATCAGTAAAGGTGATGTTTTGTTGTCCCAGATAGTTTGCACTGCTCAAATTCAAAAGGCTTGAATTATACAAAGCGCTGTGTATTTGTGCCAATGCTTGAATTATCGAATGATTAAATAATAAATGGACACAATTTTGCCTCTAAATTTAACAAAACACAGCATGGCTTCTATACATAGCATATACAATAAACTTTTTTTTACAAGGTACATCATAGCAGTTGCTAACAGTTGGTTTCGTTTTCCCACTGGAAAGGTTGACCATCATCATCATCATCATCTCTTGTCAAGAAAAAATATGAATTTCCATCTGCTTCTGAGCGGCCTTCCATTTGTCTTTGGAACTGCTGTGAACCTAAAAAGGACGTGGCAGTTAAATAGAGAAGTAGATTACAAGAAGGTGTCGCAAACAGGATGACAAGGGTCAGTCTTTGTTATGTATTCACTCTGTTCAGTGAGTCACTTCACATATTTGCACAGATGTGACCCAGATCTAGATATGAACTTTTCTTATCAATATCTTCCTCAATCCGGCACACCCAGAATGATGTCGTTTAGGCATAATGTGCAGAAAGAGAGACAGAAACACTGACAGCTAGACAGATATAGAGACAGGCAGACATGGACACATGGAAACGTGTCCAAGAGTTACTCACAGGAGGCTTGTTCATGCTTTGGATGGTGTTTCATACACACAGGGGGGGATTCGCCAAACATTGCAGCCAGTACTTGAATCAGACTCACCAGGTCACACTCAATCTGATACAGAAAAGGAAGAGTCAAGCCAATGTAATGTGCCAATAATGATTTCATAAGTACACCTGGGAATAAACTTTGAAATTTCTACCAAGTCCCAACTCTAAACTGTCTCTGGATTTAAACAATATACACAGCTAGGCGGTTACTAACCAGGGTTGCTAAGCACTGTCTGTCTGTCTGTCTGTCTGCCTGCCTGTCTTTCTGTCACAGCTAGGCGGTTACCCGCCGGGGTTGCTAGCACTGGCTATTTGTCTGTGTCTGTGTGTCTGTGTATGCCTGCCTGCCTATCTGTCTGTCTACATGTCTCTCTGTCTTCCTGTCTATCTGCCTGCCTCTGTCTGCCTGCCTCTGTCTGCCTGCCTGCCTGTCTGCCTGCCTGCCCGCCTGCCTGTCTGTCTGCAGTGGTGTGGTGGGCGTTGAGAAGGTAGGCATACTGTGACCTACATGGCTAGATCACTGAGGAGAAAGTGGGTATACTCTCCTATATATATTGCAATGGCATTTTGGCTGATAGGTGATTATCTACTGTAAACTGACAGAAGATGTGGGTATACTCCATATACCTGTGTACACCCTCCACTTCAGTGTTATTCTCTACAACAATGCACATTATTTAGCTTCTCACTGGTTTCCACTCCTGCAGGTAAGGCAGCATTATTTCACCATTGGCAGTGATATAGTTTCCTCTAATGAACATCATCTCCTGAGTGGGGTTGACATAGCAGATTGGGGCAGTTTCGGGGTAGTTTTCCTCAAGCCACAGGCATACTGGGATGTTGTAGATTTTGCCTTTGTGAAAGAGCGGGAAAAGTGAAGATTTAGAGTAGAACTGTGATTGCACAGTATGATAAAGAGAGTTTATGGCTGTAGTTTTACTAATTATTTCAGTCATTAGGGTTTAAGGTGAAAATATGTCGGTACCATGAAACGAGGCAGGAATAGTTCCCGATAGACTCATTAGACGTTTTGCAGTGCCATCATTGAAAACTGTAAGAGTGGACAGCATTGATTATCCTACCATGCACAGTAAATGTGTGTCCTCATGGTTAAATGACAATGTCATGATCCGCCATGCACGAATTAGCATAGCTACAGGCTCTCACCATGTTCATCCATCACAGGTACGAGGTTTGTGTAGTGGGTCAATGCATAATCTAACTCATGAATAACCCGTTTCCTTTGAAGATAAATCTATAAGATAAGCAACATTCACAAATGGATAAAGCCTGTTAATGAACATTTTAATCTAACTGCTGCAGACTATTTGTTATATATTTGAAAGGAAGATTTCAGCAAAGAGATTATCAACACCCTCTAAAAGAAGAATATTAATTTACGGGTATATTCTTACCTTGGAAAGCATTTTCTTGAGCTGATCCAAACTGTCAGATTTCATCATGATTATGTTTTGTTGGTAATTCAAATCCAGACAAAGTACAATTCTCTTGTTTAGTAACTTTCCTATTACAGCTGTGTAACCGGTGCTGAACATTGCACTCTTTTGTGGGTTGATGCATGACCACTCCATTTTATGGTTCCTCTTTGGCCAATGGCATAACAGTCTCCCAATTACGCAAATCAAGATTAGAAAACAATAACCAGACTCTGTATCTTCAACAAATATGACGAGAGAACAACAGCAATCTAGTAAACCCACTCGTTTGTGTTAAATTTCTCAATTATTTAAATGAATGAATGGAAATTCTGGCAGAGCTTCCACTCGTCTGTTGGGTTTTGACAAAGGGAATTGTCTTCTACAATGCTTCACTTTTTCTTGTAGGACCTAACGGCTTGTCTTTGCCTTCATGTTTCCTATATTTTGTTGTTAATTTGATGTTTAGAAGAGGCCGTTACAACTAAAAATAATCACCTTTCTGCTGACTGTAAGCCCTAATGATTTTAAATCATTTAAATCACATCATTAATATTAGCAACAAAACCCCCCCCAAAAAACCCCAATATAAACATATCTACCACAGCTTGTTCTGTACACATTCAAATGAACAAAATATCTATATTTTGGAAAATGGTAGGCCTTTAGGTAACTTTATGCTATTTGATATTCCGTTTTTATAATGCATTGAATGAGATCTATATATGTTTTACAAAGCAAGCATGGAAATATTACTGCTTGACCTTCTGTTCATATATTTTAATTTAAGGTGTACAGATGAGCACGCATTTATGCGCCTTCCTTTCAATTGCTTGGAGTTTAGTAAAAAAAAACAAAAAACAAAAAAACGACCTGTTTTCCCCTGAAATAAAACGTTTCAAAAGTTAAATGCCATTATCTTGCAGTAAATCATTTTCAAGCGGCTGGTGGAGCCTGTAATAACTCACAAACCTGCAGGCGTGGTGTAGTCTATTTATTTCAACCGTCTTACATCTGCTCCCAGATATTACTAGGGTTAATTTAATATTCTAGTAGTCGGAAGTATCTCTCTGGTGAATATACATGCAATTTTCTTCCTTTGATATTTGACCCAAGGCCACCACTTTAATATGTTCAGGAACCACTGTAAAGGCCAAAATAAGGCCAACCAGGAATTGGGCCATACATTTTATTCTAACAATCTTATTTAAAGATATCGTTGATTAGGGGCTCTCTTGGTTTTTGTTTTGTTTTGTGTGTAAGGTTTATCGCTGCCCTTTGAGCCTTGGTCGTAATTCTGCCTGCGCACTTTATGGTTCCCCCACTGCAGAACTGTAATCTTATGTTTGTGATTAATTCCATGCACAATTCAAACCTGGGACATGTAGAAACATAGGAAAGTTGCGTCATTTCAGCTGCTGGATGCTTTTGATGGGAGATGAGTGAAACTGCCTGCAAAATGTATGTTTCAACTGTATTACAACCATTGCATTACACTATTTTGTTGAGGAATCCCCCCCCCCCCCCCCCCCCGTTGTGTGAACCCACTCAGATTACTCTGCTACAGATCCCGGCCTGCCTGTAGATGGCAGCAGCTCTCAAATTTAGACACATGCAATGCAAAGTGCAAGTTGACGGAAGTGAGGACCAGGACCAGGACATGAGTTCATCTTGACATCTTTATTCCTGTCCTGTTATACATTGTTGAAGAGTAAATACACCTTAAATAGTTAAACAGTTGACATTTTCACAAAATCCCCTCACAACCCCCTTATTTGCAAGGGGGTGGGAAAAAAAATCAAGCCCTTAAACCCATGGTTTCCTTTCGCGGAACTCCTACTACATATTTCTTTTTGTCATGCTTATAGCTTTTCAGACACATATAGCTGCTGTTGACTGGCTGAGAGCCCCTGATGCAACATGGCATTAATATTCTGATGTTGACTTGATTTATAGGAATCAAATGCATAGATTTGTGAAATTTTATAGTGTTACCATTGAGGTATTGTATAGGCAGAAAAAAGGCATAGGCATACGATATTGACTGTAAGCACATGTATGACACACCCTTTTTAGTGGAAAAACAAAACTGAGCAGATTTGGGTGAGGAAAAAACAACCTAAGGTAGGTAAAGCAAATCTAATAGCAAAACCCAAAACAATCCTTAAATGATTCATCTGAGAATTTGTGAGTCCCACATTAAACGTTGTGTATTATTAATACATGTTTTCCTTTTATAACTTAGTCAAACACATTAAGTTATACTATAACCTTTCCCACACAGCAAAAATGAATTCCAAGTAAGACAACCTGACCCGCTACCATCCATTTAAAAAGTTAAAAGTTGCATTTTTCTAAAACCTTTCTTTTTTTTTGCAGTGTTCACTTTCTCTACAAGAGTAACTGGGCTAACAAGGTACAGCAACTGCCGTTATCCCTCAACATTGCCAAATTAAAAAAAACAAAAAAAAATCTTGCAATCAGGTTTTCACATAACAGAAGTTCAGTGTCTTGAATTTTGCATTTTAGAAATCTTTACACAGATCTGTACAATTACATGAACTGTTTGGGACTTTTGTGCAGGACCGCTTATCTATACTCTGTATAAAAAAATGTACTTTTTATTGGCTGGCATTTCAGAGTAGCTTGCATATAAAGCTGTCTGGGATGTTAAGGCCTATCGCCAGCACCCCCACCGGGTGAAGGGTCATACCAGGAAGTTTAACCACGATAAAAGGTGCATTGGGAAAGGGCAAAGGTTATCAAAGTTCCTCTAAAATTTCAAAATCCACATGCAAACTTGTTGTGCACTTAACAAGGAGCGTTGTTGTGATAGACTTTTTTTTGTCAAGACTTCTATTCAAAAAAATCTGAAACAAAAAGAGCTCAAAGTGGTTGGCCTTCATATTATTTTAACAGAAATTCACAATTTAGATCTTGATTAACTTCCAGTGGAGCCAAACATAAGGACCAAACAGTGGCCCGGGTCAAGAGCGCCATCTTCACATTTTTTCTGCATTGAGACGCATCATGAAAAAACAAATCCCCTCCATCATTGTAGTGTTTTTGGGGTTCATCCCCCCCCCATCTTACTAGTTTAACATCAAATACTGTACAGTACCGTGCAAATCTAACCTCGACAATTCTCCCGTTGCACATGAAATCAGAACAGAAGAATGAGACATACAGAACAGTTTTGTCCCAGGTTGACTTCACTGCATACATGAGATAGGAACGAGCTAACAAGATAAGGCAAGTTAACACAGGGCATGTAGGCATGTAGGCAGCAGATGAATGCAGTTAAATCATGGGACACAAGCTAGTTAGCATTGAGAAACAAAGGTAGGTCACCCCCAAAACCCAATATAAAATTACACATTTACATACATTTCAAAACTGAACATAGTTCTAACAAGATTAGCACCTAACTGGTTATTGTTCCTTTCAAGAGATGAGGTGGTAGGTGTGAAGAGGAAGAGGAAGCGGCAATTTGAGGATTGTTTGGTGTGTGGCAAAATTAAAGAAGTGTCCAACACATTGTCCGTACTCTTGGGGCAGGACTACAGTGTGTTCACACTCTGTGAAACTGACTTATAATGACATTCCTACAACCGGGTTCAGGGATGACAAGATGAGACCTTCCCAGACCCCCGATTCCTGAGCCTTATACACAACGAGGAACAATTTCTGCTATCTACACATGCCTGTGACAACTCACATTTTAGTAACAGCTGTCCACCAGATACAGAAAGTAAATGTAAAAAGGAATATCAATGCTGTCTAGTTTCAAACTATAGTTTATCAGTGTTCCTACGCCCTGCATTGCTGTGCAGGGATGGTGCAAATGTCCCCATTCTGGGGACACCCTTTCCAGGCCTGATAACCATAGTGACAGAATATCATGTACTGTATATCTTCTTGCTGAACCAAAAGAAACACAAGGATATAAGTAGACATAAGAGATGGTTTATTCCCAATTCTTCTTTTTTTCCCTAAATCAGACAGTAAACAATCTTAATGCAATAAACCTACACTAGCCATTACTATTATTCCACAATGACAACCCTTAGCACACAAACATCTGGGGCTGTGAGGGATGAAGGCAGCTGCAATCTGGGAAAATGGGTTCATCTATCTGGGCTTCTTCACTAAATGTAGAACCTCATCCACGCCCCCCCCCCAAAAAAACACAACAACTTCCAACTAAGGTGGCCAGATCATTAAAATATCATTTACCTGTCACCCAAAATAAACATCCTTACAGAGCTTAGTGATCACTTTCAAAACCTTCAATTACAAGAAAAAAAAAGTTCCATATCAAAACAAGTAATCATTAAAATTAAAGTTTGTACGGCTAAGCTAACCGTTAAACAACAGCAACGACAAATTTTAATAATTCCCATGTGGCATCTTGTATCAGACTCCACCCCCTGCATACAGTATAATGAGGTTACAACACAGCCATTCTAGAAATGCAACAGGCAGGGAAGGGTGGGGTGTTTATATGCAGGGGAACAGGGGAACTAATGGCCACAGTCCAGTCAGTCCTTCCAGGGGGCAGGTGGGGGCCGTGAGATTAGGCTTTTGAGGTGGGTGGGGTTTGGGTAAAGCCCCTTCTAGACCAGTGTTGAGACTGTAAAATAATAAGTTAGCAGAAACTCATGGAGCCACCCAGCGAGATCACACTGGAGCTGACTAGAGTCATTAGTGGTGTTGCTCAAAGGCAGGCATGGACCAAAAGAGGGGACGGACCGGGCAAGTACAGCCAGCCATTTAGGCATGGGTCCAAATTCTCCTTTCCTCCTTAAAAATCTCTACAGTACAGTCATGTCTGGTGGTTTCCTTGCAAGCTTCTGCTTCAACCATCCTCTTTTTTAAAAAAGTTTGTTACGTCATTGTGTAGTTTCATTTTTCGATCTTCAAGTCCATGCTGCCACTATGCGCCGTGGGACCTCTCCTCACCCTGCAACAGTGAGCTGGGTCAGAACAGGGATGAGAAAACGAGAGCAAAGTAAACACCATTTTATTTATTTCTGGGGGGAAAAAATAAATGGGTCAGTTTTAAGTTATTAAAGGTGGACTAACTGGCTCTTGAATGTAGAAATGCATATGAAGGGTCTGTGACAATAGACCTAACTCAGGGTCCTATCAAAGTGAGATGTGCAATAATGAGACGAAGCAAGAGCTACTGAAAAATGCCTGACCTGCATCACGATACCACACAGCGACAGCTCATGCAGTCCTGGCCGCTGTCGTCAGGGGGGTTCAACTTCCGCAGCTTGTGCTGTCTGATCTCTCTCACCAGTGTGTAGAAGGCATCCTCCACTCCCTGCACACACACACACACACACACACACACACACACACACACACACACACATACACACATAGCACAGACAGAGAGAGAGAGAAGACCTGAATGAAAATCTAACCATTTACAATTGTCAGTGCTGAATGGAATATGTGGAAAGTCACCTTTAATAGTGACAGCAGTGGCCCCTACTCCTTTTCACTACTGGAGCTGTTCCACAGCAAGGCCAAACAGTTCTGAGCACAGAAAGAAACCATTCCAATGGCATTTCCATTAGCAAACGGTTTGAGGCGGAGTGGTTCAAAACCGTGCTCATTTCTGGACTTTTTTCGGCACCGTTTGATAACCATGCTTAACACAGGCAGATTGTGCCAGTGGAGGGGTTTAATGACGTCGGTATTCAACATTCACATCACATCCAGTGAAGCCAGATCTGATAGTGTTGATATCCTATGGTGCCATTATTACATCCTGCACCAATTCTAAAGCACATACTGAAATTGCAATGAGCGGGTGCTGGTGTTTTCTAATTGGAAAACAAAACAACAATGTCTGAATCCTTGTCACAGACAGTGGAGGAGACGCTGGCACCAGTGTCACATGCACATTACATAGACAGATGCCAATGCATGGGGGACATTTACTGTAGTCATTATGGCTTTTCTGTGAGACTTCCTAATCCTGATTTCAGCACCAACGCAACTGGAAATGCAAACAATAACCGTGCACGCGACTCCTTGCCAGTATGACGCAGTCCGCTGTGTACTCATTATGGGCTCTGCATGATAGTGGGAAAAAAGGTATGCAAATGCTGGGCAAGATTACTACGGCAACTATGACTATCGTTAAACACCCATAATCAAATAATCACAATGCTCAAAAAAAGTTAGAACACAGGTCATGCACATGCATCTGTACGCTATTTCAAATACACCCTCGCATTTGTGAGGATCGATTGAACGCTAATGTATCACAGTGAGTCACAGCAGGAGGTGTGCAGTGACATCCATGTCAGGCTTTTCAAGCAGCTCTGTTCCCAAGCCAAGGCAACCTGGCCATGAGTCATCGCCTGCAGCATAATAAAACGTTCCTTGCACACCAAAACCAATCACAAAAAGGGGGTACTCGCTGCTGTAAGTTTATGTATCACACACGGCCATTCCTCACGTTTGTGAAGATGTGAAATACCTGGCTATGGGTCAGGCATGTCGAGAAACTCAAGAATGTTGTCACCCTCCGGTGACTACATTGCACTATAAGAAAAAGGAAAAAAAATCCACCAGGAAGAGTTTGTTTAATGGCGATGCGAATGAGAGAGGTTAGGGGGAATTATTCATCACCGAGCTTGTGACAGGAGATTCAAAATAAATCCAATGAACCTCATGGATGATGTCTGTGGTAGAGAGAGAGCGAGACAGAGACAGAGAGAGAATTTTTATTTTGCCCTGTATTCAGTACCTGTCGTGTCTTAGCAGAGGTCTCTATGTATGGGATGCCGTAGGAGCGGGCCAGTTCTTGCGCTTGCCGCGTGTCCACTGTGCGTGCTGGGAGGTCACATTTGTTCCCCACGAGCACCATTGGAACATCATCAGAGTCTTTAACACGTTTGATCTGTTCTCTGCGGGTTGAAAAAAAATCTGTTAGGTGTGATGTCTTTATCATCAAAGTTGTAACTGTTATGCTCTCAAATGCCCCCCTCCCCCCTGTCATTTTGTCACATCACACAGTCATCTCCCCTTCTCTTGGATCCTTTCTGCCTCATAAACAACAGCAGCTCTATCAGCAGAGAGAAAACCACCCAGGGAACTTTAGGACCCTGAGGAGGAACCAGGGCCCGTCGGGGCTGGGCTTGGCTGTGCTGCACTGCTGAAGGAGGTAGGCAGGGATAATGGGAGGGGGGTGGATAGTGAGCAGGCAGGCAGGCAGCAAACGGCATTACCTCATCACTACAGCAGCCAGCGCCAAACGCCAGCCAGCCAGCCAGGAGGACTGACTTGTAGGGAGCAAGTCAGATCAATCTATCAGCTCAGCTCCGTGGCTCCTGCCTCTCCTCATCTCTCCCTCCATCCAGATCACTGCAGGTTACATTAGCTGCTGTCAACCCAGTCCAGCGCAGCTGCAGACAGCACCGCTAATGGTGTTTATGATCACACTCATTCTGTTGTCTTGGTGTCACAGTTGACACGCTGCTTAGATTAGACCGTGCCCCGTTTTGTGTTGGTGAGGCAGACATTTCAAGTCTAATGGCGGTATTAAAGATGCCTGCGAAAACAAATAAAGCAGCCATAACTCCACCCGCCTGGCGTATTGTGTGCGCGGGTTGATGACACAACTGTTTGGTTTACATGCACAGAGCAAATGAAAGACAATGCCTGTCACGGCTTAGGATAAACAGTAGGCAGGTGGTATGCCACGCAAATGTGTCACTATGTGCCAACAGTTACACAAATATGCCTCACACGCTCTTGCCTGTGAAATAAACAACAGATCTTTAAATAACTTCACAAGCCTAAGCAGACCACCATCTCTTACTTTAGAAGAGACCACCCCCTATTTCGGTGTCTTGTCAACATTGTTGCATGCTTTTATGGGTTGTGTAACGGTTCAACCTATTCAAAGTGTTGTCAGCAGATGATTTTAAACCTGGCATAAACAATGCTGGGCTTCGATGGCATCAGGCCAGATGAATGCACTAGTAATCAACTCAGAACCTTATAAAAGACGTTTGATAGAGCAGGAGTTGAAGTAATGTGCGGTCTCTCTACTTAGCACGTGCAACGCCAGCAGATGGGTATCTAATGTCACAAGAATGAGAAAACAAGAGAAAGAGAGAATATTCCCATCTCCATCTGGAATCCTCCGCTCGCTCTCCTTTCTCTCCCTGATCACTCCATCCCTTTCTCCTTCCCTGTCCTTGGGACTGCTCCTTGTCCCATCTCCTCCTCTAATTGAGTAAGGATCGATTTCATTGGCAGCACGCTGTAATCCTCCAGTCAGAGGCTAAGCTTTCTTTAGCCGTGTTAAACGCAAAAACATGACATCACCCTGCTACTGCAGAGGGCTGGCACACAGTCCACTCCATCCAGAACCTGAGGGAGCCCCCAAAAAACACACAAACTCATACTACAGATACACATATTTATACATACAGCACCCCTATACTGTGTGCATAATTGGTTTTAACTACCCTGGAGAAGCTGCAAGCGAACACACAAAGATGAAATGCAGATTTCATCCTCCTAAACAAGGTTAAAATGCTCCTGTTCTCGCTCGTTCGTACACAGACACCCACACACACACACACACACACGCACGCACACACACACGCTCAAACCTGTACTGGTGAATGTCCTCAAAGGACTTGGTGTTGTTGATGGCAAAGACACATAGGAAGCCCTCCCCTGTCCTCATATACTGGTCCCTCATGGCGCTGTACTCCTCCTGACCTGCAGTGTCCAAGATGTCCAACAGGCAAGTCTCCCCATCAATCACCACCTGCTTCCTGTATGAGTCCTGCAAAAGGCAAAGGACTTCCTGAAGTTAGAGCATTGCAGAGGTGTGGCAAAGACATCAGAAATAACAACAGCATCTGAGCTGAATGCCTTTTTGTCTACAAATGCAATGTGATGCAGATGATAATAGCTAGAAAACAAAGTGTGCAGATTCAAGTGGATTCGGTCAATAGTCTGAAAGTTTGTTTTAACATAAACTATTTCATGTAGGAGAGCGGGCAGACAAGGCCATTTTGCATTTCCTCCCAGTTGAGACAGTAGGGAAGCTGAGCGTGGGTCCAGTAGGGACACGTGTGGCTCGACAGATGGCGGGTTTAAACCGCTGCACCGTGACAGGGCACATGACACAGTTTTCTTTCCAATATTCAAGGCATTGTTCCTTTGATGGTGTGCACCTCAGTTGCGGGTGGACATACAAATTTACACACAGACACGCAGCTGTGTAAGAACGTATTACTGTAAATAAAATCTTATCATAAAACCCCTGTCCTATACCTGGTCAGAGTTAGCAGCGGCCTATGTGAGAGGTGGTACAGCAGAAACAATGTTTAGCCTTCCAACACACAGACACAAACATAGAGTGGTGTCCCTTTGTTTGTTAGAGCACAGCGGCCAGGAATGCACATAAACAAAAAGGACATTGTCCAGCCACAGAGAGAGGAGAAAGAGAGAGGGAGAGCGAGACAGCGAGAGAGAGACAGACAGACAGACAGACAGAGAGAGACAGCGAGAGAGAGAGACAGAGAGAGAGAAAGACAAGAGAGACCGAGAGAGAGACAAAGAAGAGAGGAGAAAACAGACCGACATTCTCTCTAGCTCTATCTCCTTTTCACCATATTTCTTAGTATCTCTTTCTCATAGTATAAAGGAGTGAGATTACAAGTTATGGCAGACTAAATATTTCCACCTTGACACAAAATCAGGAACTTCCTCTAAAACTTGACCCTTCAGAGAATCGATGGTGCGGCCGTATCTAAATCAAATGACATAGTTTATACGGAGTAGTAGCTTCTGCAAGGCCAAGCCATAGCCATTCAGCAGGGATTGGGGAGGGGAAACTTCCTTATGAGATCAGATAATATTCAGACAGTGGCCAGCCATGGATGTGTCAGACCATGTCTCTGGCCACACTGGTAAAAAGGGGTCTATGTGTAACAAAGGCCCCATTTTTCCCACAGTTTATACATAGCATTAATGTGAGTTCCGAATAGTTTGGATAACAAACAATCCAATCAAACACTTTATATAAACGCCTTGCATTTGTGTATGCGATTTACTTTTCATTGTTTGCATTTTGTTAGGAAGTCATATTTTGCACTACTATACATAACAGATGAGTTGGTGGGAAGGTGTTGTGATCAAAAACAAGTCTGGCACTATTACTTTTTTTTGCGGAAAGCCTGTTTTTAGGTGTTTTCAGCTGCTGTGAATGTTACTGTAAATTACTTAGTCTTGATTAAAGAAGGGTGGCACGGTGACGCAGTGGTTAGCGCGGTCTCCTCACGGCAAGAAGGTCCTGGGTTCGAACCCCGGGGTTGTCCAACCTTGGGGGTCGTCCTCTGTATGCAGTTTGCATGTTCTCCCCGTGTCTGCGGGGGTTTCCTCTGGGTGCTCCGGTTTCCTCCCACAGTCCAAAGACATGTAGGTCAGGTGAACCAGCCATACTAAATTGTCCCTAGGTGTGAATGTGTCGGCCCTGTGACGGTCTGGCGGCCTGTCCAGGGTGTCTCCCCGCCTGCCGCCCAATGACTGCTGGGACAGGCTCCAGCATCCCGCATATTCGGATAAGCGGCTTGCTTGGATAATGGATGGATGGATGATTAGAGAAATGAGTGATGACTGGTGGGAGTGGTTCATGCCAGAGACTGGTGAGTCTTACCAGGCCTAGATGGCAAACCTCAGAACAAACTGCAGTAAGTTAGACTACTGGCTGGGGCTGAGGTTTCTACTCCTGGGCCGCATTTTGCAGATTGCACCTGCAGCTGACTGATTTCGCCCAAGATCCCAATGCCAGCCAAACTACATCCTGAGTTGGTCAGGCAGATCCACTGACATTCTGATTATAATTTGTACATTTACATCTCCGCTGTGGCGACCCCTAACGGGAGCAGCCGAAAGTAGTAGTAGTAGTAGTAGTAGTATTGGTATTTGGTTTTCCTCATCCACAGAAGATATCTGGACTCAAAGGTAAATTTCACCAATGGTTTTGCATACATGTGCAATCTGTACTGATGAATAATGTAGTTGATTTTAAACTAAAGAGCAAGCATATTGAATTCTTCCCCCTTCACTCTGAAGTGCTTTGGGTGTCAAGATAAAGCGCTATATAAATGTAATCCATTATTAGTATTGTTATTGATTGAAGCAATTAATCCCTCACTGTGTTGATGGAGAAACTGATGTTCTCCTCCTGCTCACAGTCTTTCCAACAGTATCTACACGTACCAGAATGCATTGCGCATAAGCCTCTGTATCGTCGTCCATTATGTCCTCTGCACTAGTGTTGCGGGGCGTCATTTCCACCATCGAAAACGTAGCTTAACCGAGAGAACGAGGATGTGTTTTTTGAACAGCATGTTTAGAATAGATTAGAGTATTAGAAACCCTGCTAGGGCTGTCGTTTTTCCGACCACCAACTGACATCACGATACGTCACTTGATGGCCAGAAAAAAAACTCGGTTTCACTGCCGCGCCAGAGATGCAGAAATGATCAGGAACAACTGCAGATGTTTTTCATACGCTACCCCTGTCGCCGATAGATAGCAATAAGGTTTAAAATCGGTGAATTTTCCCTTTAAATCAACTGCTTTTAGCAGGTGAAGATGAGATCAAATATAAGACATGCACACATTTACGTAGGAGGAAATACACCATAAACAGGAATACAACAATTCAAGGGATATGTGAGGGGGCTGTCGTAGATTCTGCTCCCCAAAACCTGGATTACTTCCAATAGCATCAACCTTAGGACGGTTAGAAGGGCACCACACCTCTATGGTTGGGTCATATTCATCCACAAAGTGGTTCTGGATCAGCTGGATGGTAAGTGCACTCTTGCCCACGCCTCCAGCTCCTACCACTACCAGCTTATACTCCGTCATCCTCACCACTGCTGCTCACTGCACACTGCTGCTGAAAAGATGAGAGTAGAGAACAGGACAGGTTAGTGCACTGACAACAACAAATTCTCTTTGACATATACTGTACTTCGACAAGGTTAAATGAAAACACGGTACCAACAAAGACAGAGCTCTGACGAGGGCAAGCCTGTTTTGCTGCCATTTGACTGCCCAGTGCCCTTTTTCCTCACATGGCTCAAACTGGGGGAAAAAAATATCTGTCCTTCACAAATGGTGCAGGCCACACAAACATACGGCAATTACTATTTGTGCTTAGCAGTGAAGAGTGTGAGCGGTGTGTGTGCATGTGTGTGTGTGTGTGTGTGTGTAGTGGGGGCTGAGGTTGAGACCCTCAGAGGGGAATGTGAAAAATGTGCTGAAGGTACTCGATGTTCCAATCCTCTCCTGCTCAGTGTGAGCGGTGAGAGTGTACAAGAGAGGGAGAGAAGAGGGGAGGGGAAAAAAAGGGAGGGGTGTGACATTGGCAGAGCGATCTCGTCACTCATCGGGCTTCGCATTACTGATGCCTACCCCTATGCCCACTCTCACTACAGGCCTACTGTGCACTTACACCAGATATTGAAGTGAGAACAGCATTAGAGAGGTGGGGGGGGGGGGGAGACAAGAGCCACTATGATCTCTGCTTATTGAATTCACAAGTGATGTCAGGATAAAGCGCAAATTAAGATATCTGCAATAGTTAAAATGCAGGATAGAGTCGGGGAAAAGGGTGTGTTTTTCCCTAATGTTGTTGACAAAATTAAGATATTAGCTGAATTGTGTTTCTTTGTGGTTTGCTCGGCTTCACTCTGCAGAGGTTTGCCTGGGAGAGACAGAACCAAGAGGCCTAAAAGAGGGCTTTATGACTCCAGGTGTTCCTTCAGTTGCCCCCTAAGGACTCACTGAACCCAGTTAATAGGCCCATTCAATACACAGCACTTGCCCTGGCTGTAAATCAAGGACCCGTTATTAAAGAAACGGGTCGGTCTCCTGACAAAATAGCACTGATATCCATTTCATGTACACCAAATCCTAAACACTTTTAGCGTATGCTTTTTCCTTCTTTTTTTTTTTGGATAAAGAAAGCTAATTTACTGGAGCTACTGTAGAATATTATGACGGCTGAAATTCAAACGATATCTTCAGCTGGGGGCACACATCCAAATTTTACATGTTGTTAAACACTGAAGATCTTGTTACCTTTGGTCATCTGTTTGGAATTAAGAGGGAGAAGCAGCATAAAATCCCTTTTTAGCTGTGAACAGACGTCTGAACATACAGCTAGCTATAAGTGATGTAAGGCATGGCTTGAACTGAAGTCTACGTAAGTGTAAATCCAACCTAAACTAATTGATTCATATGGTGACAGATTCTGCAAAATTAATTAAGGGATGGATCAGAGAGAGAGAGAAAGAGAGAGAGAGAGAGAGAGAGAGAGAGAGAGAGAGAGAGAGAGAGAGAGAGAGATAAAGCACTTATGATACTGGTGAGACATGTATGCTGTACAACTGTGGTGAATTAGGAGGCTGTAAGCCAGTTTTGATTGTGCTGTCACGGAGCTGAATGTCGAGTCAGCCCGAGCCACACATGTATATATGCGCGCACACACCGCACATACACCCCCCCCCCACACACACACACACACAGACCCTGACATCATTACCACCACACTGCAGGCCAGTGAATTTCCAGGGATCGTGAGTCAGTGGGCAGAAAAAAAAAATCATGGGTGGTTCCAGTAAAGACAGTGGTACCAGTGAAGATGGCTATGCATGACTCAGCTAACCACTTACCTACAAAGCAGCCACCAAATATACATTCTGAACGATGACACGTAATGGCTGTGAGCCACCATGTCACAAGATAGCCCGTACTGTGTCAGTGACAGAAAAAAATAAAAAATAAAACTGAGTCCATGAGAGCAAATGCAAACAATTGCGCAGATTCGCTGAACCTAGCGCCTCTTGTTTGTGGCCAACGGCAACGAAAGGAGCCCGAGTCGGATGTGTGTGTGTTCAGGTTGCTGACGTTCAGAGGACGTTGAGCAGTCAGATGATGTTATCACAGTGATGTCATGAGTGAGTTCAGAGGAAAATAATCGAAAATCCCTGCACCTTGCCATGACTCAAAAGGCAAGAGCAAGCTTCTGTATATTGGCAGAGGTCCATTTCACTTTCTCTTTCACAGCCTGGGGAAAAAAAGTCTACTACGGGCTTTCAAACTTATACTTTTGATTTTAAAAAGGGAAATGTCTTCTCTCATACTAATAATATACTGCAATTATAGCTGCAGTTATATACTGCTATATACTAAAGGAGCCGTCTTGCTGATCATAATTGCTGGTAATTATTTATAAAACGATGTGTAAAGTGGATCTCAGTACACATTAAGTGAAGGCATTCCTGTTTTCAACTGTAAACTTGGACCAACATGCAGTAATGCCATTAGCATCATAATCATACCCCCCCCCTCCTATTGCCCTGTTATCTATAGATCTGCCTGATCCCTGCAAGGGAACACAAGGTGAAACGAGGGCATATAGACTGGAACAAGGTCATACGAGGTAAAATATCCTCAGACAATCATCCACTTTGTCTCCTTGTGGTATATGTTTTCTTTGGGTAGATGATGAACCATCTAACCTGAAATGCAGAGTAGCCTGGTATATTTAAATTAGTGCTAAAATCCATCTGTACCGTCTGATGATCTTCAGGGGGGCCACTCACGATCAACCCTGGAATATAGACCAGGAGAGAGAGAGAGCGAGAGGAGTGAACAGGACTCCATGCAGCTCCGCTACTCCCCGAACACTGAGCAGCAGTAATCATCGAGCGCCTTGGCCGGCCTGAGTGGAACAGTCAGACTTCAACCCATACACACCCTCTCTCTTGTGCACTGTCTTTCTCTCCCCAACACAGGCATGAATACAGACGCACACAGCTGCAGTGTTCATCTCCTTGAGGAGAGGAGCAACAGGTGACATCAACACAGTGTCTAACGCATTTGAGGAGAGAGAGAGAGCACAATACACAAAGTGTCCGGAGAAGACTCGCCTTGCAAGGCTGAGAGTCAAGAACAACAGCCACAACTCCAAGCAACTGCTATATTTGTCTCTGGGTGTGGTGTGATGTCGTGTTTACCGAATCTGTGCGCACCTCTGTCAAAGCCCCCCTGTCTTTTGAGCGTGTTTGTGTCCGTGTGCTGCTGCCGCTGCTGCTGATGAAACAGATTGTTTTTTGATGAGTGGGAGGTTGGCTCACCGATGTTAATGATTGATGGAAAAGGAGACTTGTTGCACACTTGCAGACAGGAGAAACCATTACTCTCTCACTTTCACAGCACTGCAAACCGTCCGTCCGAGGTCTAGTAAACCAGACTTTGCTCTAATGGAACAAGTAGCGCTCAGCACCACCACCAATGTCAACAGTGGCCTTCTTGTAAAAACATGTTGATGGCCATAACTCTCTTGCACAACAGGAAGGGAATTACACTAAACCCTCAATCTCGTAGCCAAAAAATTTAGCTTTCTTCTTCCTCAATCTAAATAAATCAACCTGGTGCAAGCTGCAGCTTGCCCTGGCTGGGGTTCAGAGACCACGGCGGAGCCACAGAGTTAACCTCACAGCAAATAAACAGTGACCGTATGTGCACTGTAGAAATCTGCACAGATGCTGGCACACATGACAGAAACCTTTCCTTGACTCGCCTATGTAGAAAATGTACACAAGTTCACATTAGAGTGAGCATATTTTCAAGCCGTTTATCTTAGCTGGGACTATTTTAATTTTCATCTCTACAAGTGATTTGCTGTAAAAGCGTGGAAAAGCCGGAAGCTGAATTGTAGTCCGATCATTATCCAATCCGAATTAACAGGAGATATGTGTACTTACATGGCTGCCACTGAAGCATTGATTAGATGGCGATGGAGATGGAGATTAATTTTAAGATCAATCTGCCTATTGTACCCTGTCTGAGCAGACAGGTGAAAGTGTGGAAGAAAGCGAGAGATCATTAACTGGTGCCGGTGTCAACAGACAGGGTGCGGAGGAGGACTAGTAAGAGGAGAAGCTATGGACCTGGGGCACTCCCCTAACTCATCTCTCATCTTCCTCTTGTGACTCTATACTACCATGACAATCTTGTGCTTAACCTCACCCTCAGCACTTAATCCTTGGTTTCCTCATTTCAACCCTTCTAGCATTAATTAACCTGTCTATCAGTCATATAATTATTACAGAAACATCCACCGGTATATCAAGCCTCCCTAGTTGGGCCACACATGCAACCAAACATCAATAACACATTAAAAGTCAGTGTCACTGTCCTAGTTTGTTTGTGTGTGTGACTGTGTGTGACTGTGCATGTATTTGCGAAGGTGTGTGTGTGTGTGTGTGGGGGGGGGGGTAGACCACATAGACTTTTTTTAGGATTGCTATTAAAGAGATAGACACTTGTTCTATAAAATACACATTCAGCCCTAGGTCTAAAAAAAACACAAAAAAAACTGGATCACTGTGTGTGCACAGGTTTGCCAAATGCCTGAATTTCATAGCCTAATATGCAAATTCAAAACTCCCCAGCCTGTTTTTTTTGGGAGGCTTGAAGATGAAAACAGACAGCCTTTCCACCACTTCCAAAACTAGGCCATGTCAGCAGCTGATTAATAATCCACACAAACATATGGAGATGAAGGGTGAAATTAAGCTTTGATGGAGAGTAGCTGTTGTTTCCTCAGAGGCACTTATTGTCAGTGGGGGCTAGGGGTGAGTTGGTGTGTATATAGGCAGGTGGCTAGGGGCCAGGGATGAGGACATGCTTACTGGGTGCTAAGTGAGGACACAGCCACATGAGGGTCATGTACTAGTAGTACATGCAGTAGTACTAGCACATGCAGCAAAAGGATAACAAGTGCGCACTGCAAAGGAGAATAGAGGAGCATCCGGCTACCACTGTGTACATATCCACAATTCAGCGACAGGCCGCAACCGCAGCGCCATCTATGAACTCATGATCTACTCCGTTCCTGGGTCCACAAAAATCACTGCATCGCTGCTCCCTTCTGCTCGTAGAGCATTATATGTCTGTGTGTAGGGGTTATTTATAGCCCACCACCTCCAGCCTGGGAAATTAACAGTTCGTTTTGAAACCCTAGAACCTTGCCTGGACCAAGAGGATAATCTTACATGACAGTTTACTGAGGGTGCAATCACAGAACGACGAGAGGGATGATGGGAGAAGGGTGGCTCCGGGCGAGGGAGGGAGAGGACTGCACTTTCCATTCACCATAGAAAACCAAAGGAGGGAGGGGTCGACCTGAAATATATATATATATAGCCCCCCAACTCCTTGTTTATCAAAGCCAACACACTTCTCAGTAATTGTGTTGTAAGTACCATCAGAACATAAAACACTTGACCAGGGTCAATACAATTTTATAATTTCCCCCTATAATTTCATAGTGGGCTCTCTTCTTACATAGAAAACAACCCTTCATTTCAAAGAGCACACTCTTTGTGAGAAGGAGGGCACAAGAATAGCCTTCTTTCCCCTACATGCATTCCACTCTCCATTAAAGTGCTTAATTGGTTAAAAGATCCATATTGGCAGAGCCACAAGACCATTGCAGGGATAATAGATTTTTAATGGAGCAATGATGGTAAGGAGAACCTCTCCAGGGAGGTATCACAGTCCAATACTGAGACCAAGACCCCTCCTGGAGCCTCCATAGCCCACCGCCCTCTCCCTCTGCTCTCCTATGACATCATCTGCCTAAATGACATCCAAATAAGAGTCTTGACAGGCCGTCGATGAGTCAGTATCCAGACGAAGACCTAAAATAATTCAGAATCATTAATTTGATAAATTAATAATTTCCTTGAGTCCTCCGCAAACAACCCACTAATAAACAACTGCTCCTGCTAATGTGCTGGGGAAACACCCAGTTTACACATGTGGATGCGAGTTGTCTGTTTGTGTGTGTGTGTGTGCACATGTGCACGCGTGTGTGTGTAAACTAACAAGTCCTCACTTGAAGGGCTCCGAGACTGGCTGACCTTTTCCCTACTGTGTCATACTTTCAGCTGGTTGCGACGGACAAGATGGTGGAGGCAGCAGTGGAAATTAAAAGGCCAGCTGACCTCTACAAAATGGGCTGCCAGTTAGGAGCCATGAGGCTCATCAGAGATGGACGATCTCTAAATTCATTGGTGAGGTTTTTGCAATTCAAGTATGGGGTGGACACTCTTGACTTAGTATGGCTGTGTGCAGTGATTAAAGTGGGCCGGAGCTACCCGGATCCCAACACAGGCACTTCCCCTCTTCCCCCAAGTCAACCGGAGCTGAGATCCGGCACTCTGTAGACAGGAGTAATTTCAACCTTTTTGTCACAGTAAAATTTAAAACAAAAAACATGATGCAGCCAATTCACAAGCATTACAAAATAAATCGCAAATAAAGTCGTTCTTCTATTTTTATACTACTTTACTTTTTCTAAAAGTTTGAATGATATCGCGTCCTCACGTGACCCGCACCTGCCTGCTGTCTGGCTTCACCAGACTTGACATCAAAAGAGACTGGCTTCACACTCACGGGTCAGGGTCAGTTCACCGCACCAGGCAGACAAGACTCGAGAGAGCGTCAACCTGCTACCTGCACTATTGTCTTGGATTGGGGGGCATAAAAAGTGAGTATCTTCAGTGTATTTCCAATAGTATTTCCAATAGTTTTGTCTAGCTCTGCTGTGGTTTTCATTCAAGCAACTAACGTTAGCGAACGTAACGTTAGCTAGCTAGCTAATTAGCTATCTTCCACCCGGTAACGTTGCTAGCTAGTTGCTGACGTTGCTGGCTAGTTGCTTGAATGCTGCTAGGCAAGCTAACTATCGGTAGCATCCAGTAACGTTACCGGTAGCTAGCTAGTTATGTTTGTCCAACCTTAGCTCTGGCCATGCAATATTTTCATTCAAATAACTCAAAGTGAACATGTAGCCAGTGATTTATTGAGCATGTAGTGTGTGTGTGTGTGTGTGTGTGTGTGTGTGTGTGTGTGTGTGTGTGTGTGTGTGTGCATGTGCTCGTAGGGTTAATTTCCTGATTTGAGACGCAGTATTGAGGCCGACTATCACTCCCGCACTTTTGCCCACTTCTCTAATACAGAGATCCCCCACTTACCAAATCCCACTTTAACCCCTGGCTGTGTGTGTGTGTGGGGGGGGGGGGGGCGGTGAGCGTGTGTGCATGTGTGTGTATCTACATACGCAATTTGAGCTCTCTGTGCAGAAAGCATCTTACGAGCTGCATAAACATAGCTGACAGTGAGTCCACAGAAGATCCTACCTAAGATCCACAACCAGCTCCGGTCAATGACATGGACAAATAAGCATCCCCTTTATCAATATTCAATACGCCTTTACCAATACACACACATTACAGACATCAACTGGTGGTTGTCACAACGCTAAAATTCTATTAATAGGCCTCAAACTACATACTGTAGATATAGTAACCCAACTGATGTGACTTTAACAACAATAAAGCCTTGCCTTCAAACCCATGGTGTACTTTTTGATGTTGATCTAGGTTTTGAAGAATAGATGAAAAGAGCTGTACAGTCTTGCAATCCTTTTTACCCCACCCCCACCCCCAGCTGACAAAACATTTCTAAAATTAATTCATTTCCTTCTTTTTGTTAGCTGGAAAAAAGTAAGCCATTCTTATATATACCTCCTCGTTCCTACAAAGTCGCCTGTGTGTGTGTCTCCAGTCAACACAAAACGCTGCAGCTAGATTCATTAAGTTGCGCAACAAAACAAGACCACAATCGTCTCCTTTTGAGCCCATGTACACTGGCTGCCTGTTGAATGTGCAGATTGATGTCAAGTTTTGTCTGATCACTTTTTAGAGCACTAACTGATTAGCCAACACACCAGACTCCCTAACCCTGTACGAGCTAGGGGCATCCTGGGGTCCTCGAGCAGGTCCCTCTGATGTCCACGCTGCGTGGCAACCAATAGCCATCAAGCTTCTGCATTTTAGGACCTTGAGGTGGCCAGATCACTGCCATGCTTTAAATTGTATCCCCTTACTTTAAAAATGTCTGTCCCTTTATTGAAAGGGACTCTAATCCCCCCGACCTTGTTGACTATATACATTTTATCTGAACATTTGTGTCTTTGCTATGCTCTTGTCCAACACCGGTTGAGAAGCAACTGTTCCAAAAATTCCTATAAAAGATTTTGATACAAGTTGAAAACTGATGATAAAGACATATTTATTCTCTATTGAGCACTAGGTGCCCATGAGTGGTTGTGAAGTCCCAAACCCTTTCCCCTCTGATACGCCAAATGAAGAAGAAGAAAAAAAAAGAAAAAAGAAAGCAGAATGGATGAAATTCAAAGTGTAAAACCTGATCTGGGTATGTTGGAAACAGGCTGTTTTACAATACTCATGCTGGTAAGTACTGTCCACTAAATGGTTAACCACGTCAAGCGCCGTGCCACCTCTCGCTGAACCGAGGGCTGCCAGTGGTCTGCCAGTCCTCTGGTCGATGATTACAAATTCACTTAAGTGAGCCCTGACCTCCTGACTGGAGTCTGCTGTCCCGGCCCTCTCTCCGTCTAACACCGGCGACTGACTATCATCATATGCATTGGGCAACAGCCATTGGTCTATAACGCCCCGTCTTGTCACAATTTGAATCATGGCCTATGAGCTTTCGACATCACGGCTCTGACATCTTCTTCGCTTCTCCAATTTACCAAGTCTAATCGGCCGGCGGTTGAAAAAAATCCGTATCTTCCCAAGTCATCTGAAGTGCTACTTGAACGCCTTGTAGTGGAATGTAACTTCCGCAGTGCTACACTCAGTTCTTTCTTAGTATGACGGGGCGTCACCCTCGTCTGTGGTCTCAAGTCAACAGCCACTATTGTCAAATAGCCTGCTGCTATAGTTAGGCTCTACGCTGGAAACATATCACGTCTCCGAGTGGAAATCCCTCACGATATGACATGGGACATATATTTTCAACTTGGGTCGGATACTTATGCATTCGGCGTTATTTTCAAATTGAGTAAGGGTGTCATAAAAAAGACCACGACAATCCGTCTCTCCGTTGGACAAGTTTTAACCACTCGAACTCAAAACGAGATTTTTTTTATGCATCAGATCTGGTTTTAAAATACATGCACAATCACAAAGCAACAGGGTTGCAATCTACAACAACGAACCCAGCTAACCCTTCTGGTCAAACTGCCCAGCACTGTCTGTGACCAAAGGCAAGGCTGCTTTAACTGTTTATGGCTTGCAAGGGCGTGAATAATTTCGTAATAACAAAACATTCAGACTGTGATTCGCAATCTCCACCACACAAAACCCCGTATTTAGCACAACACGTACACATCTATCTATCTATCTATCTATCTATCTATCTATCTATCTATCTATCTATCTATCTATCTATCTATCTATCCGTAGAGCGAAACCCAAAAAAAAATCACAAAAAGCTTAGTGGTAGTTGGGAGGTACACGGACATTTCCAATACACAGGAATGTGCACAGCATACTCACAACACGCAGAGGTCTAATTAACACGGGCGACGTGTTTCTACCGGGGACACTGTTCCAACTCTTGTTGCTTCTTGGGCCAGCCGGATAAAAAAAAGAAAAAAATGAATATAAATTGTCTTGATTTTATTATTTCAGACCTCGCTCTCGTTTGTCGTTAGAGATCCACACCTTATATTCCTCGGAAACTATCACTTTTCAGAAGAAGAAGAAGAAGAAGAAAAAAAATGCACCCAGGCAATTCATTCGATGTTGAGCAGAGCGAAGCCGCGGTGAACAATGTGCTTCCAGAGACAGAGGATGAGGACTGAAGCCCACGCCCAGCTCTATCAGGCACTGAACCGCCCCGGTTACCATGCATGTAATAACCACCGTAGGCGGTTTTTTCCTTCTTTTTTTGGGGGGGGGGGTGGTGTGGTGGTGGTATACCACCACGGAATTACAAACTAAAATTGTATTCGGGATTCTTTGCACTTCTTGCTACATAGATCTATGATACAGATGTTAGCATGGCGACAAGCGAGAGATTAAAAAAAAGAAGAATATTTGGTTGACGGTCATCAGTCCCGTCTAACGTACCATATGACCGTCATCTTCTTACGCCTAAATTAATTACGAGGGGCGTAAATACTGTCTTTTTTGTTTTATTTCCCTTATTAGTTAGCCCTCTTGGCGATACGGGTCAAGTTTGTTTTATTTCTATATTTAGTTTTATTTTGAAGCACTACATATCCCAGAGAATCGTGCGACGCCGTATCCAGGAAGTCGTTCCCCGTCGTCAACCAAACTTTGTGTCTGTGTGTATGTGCGCTGCCCGATGATTCATTCGCTGTTTTATACTTTTTTTGTTTTATGCTCTATGTATCTGCGCTGAATAAATGTTTTTACATTTTAAGGTAAGGGAAGTATTGTAATGTTTCAGTTGACGCAAATGCTGTTGAAATTCGCTGCTAACCTGTGCCCGTTGCCAAATGTACTCGCTATATATTCTGACAATACAGTTAATACACGTGTTTGTGTTATACCGTATGTTACCGCAATGAGTGAAACATTTTAAAATCTGTAACGTTTCGTTGGAAGCTTAGTGATTGGAAGTGAATACTTTTGAAATTAGCTGCCTAACCTAAAAGACATCTAATCTAATTTGCCCCCTGCTCCTAGTTTATGACAAATGCAGCCTCTCACATCAAGCCAGGGTTGACCACATCAGTTAGGGTATATACCATAAACACAGCTAGATCTTCTTTTTACGTAGCTAAACAGTTAGGCATTGGATTTTGTTTACATAATTTTATTTTGCTTTTTTAATTCAGGTACAAGCGAGAGATGGATATGCCCCAAGTGCAGACTTGTACAGCACGGGTACTGTCGACTGAATCAAGTGGGGCAGATTACACGAATCCAACCCCTACTACATACGAGGACTCTGAAACAGGAGCTGAACTTTCTCCAGCAAAGCTGGTAAGGTCCTGATGCTGACTTAGAGATAGACAATGTTTATCCCGCCGATAAAGTCTATATGTTTAGCCTTAATTGCCATTGTCTTATTTACCTGGTTGGATACTGCAAACAGTCTAGCTTTTTTTCTGATCTGATCTGGTCTGATCTGATCTGATCTGATCTAGCTGATCTGTAATTATGACAACCTTTGTGATAATGATCATGTTTGGGGACTCCTTATGGGCTGCAGAATCAGTGTAAAACATTTGTGTGGCACTGTATTTTACAGTAATTGCTATTTTGCTGCACACACAGCTGTGGTTGAGGTGTCTTGCTTTAATTCATTAAGCTTTTTTGGTGGATGCTGGGTTTGGAAAATGAAGGGCATACCCCCCTCTCCATTCCCCCTATTGTCATGGAGAGAAAATCTAGCTTTCTATAAAGTTGCCGCTATGTGCATGGTGTTATTGTCGCCCTCTCATATGTTTCAGCCTAGGACTGACTATAAGAAAAATAGTTGGAAAGAACAAAAAGCAAGGTGTGAAAACGGATTACACCTTTCTGTACTGAAAACGATTTCGTTATGGGGCTTTGCTTCAATAAATCATTATATGTAATGAGGATTTTCAGTGATATTTGTGTCACCTTGGGGAAGGAGGAAACAACTGGATAGATGCATGAGGAGGAGATTTAGCCATTAAGCAAGTGGAAGTCTGCAAATTACCTCCACTCTACGTGCATCACTGACTATTGTGAGCCAAAAGTCAGCTATGTGAAATACATCCCATCCATACATTGGTGTTATTAGTATCAGACAGGCTCTGTAGACAGTCAGTTCTCTGCTAAAGGAAACATCAGAGTCATATGTTTAAGGTACACCTACATTTCTTATGATCCATCAACATGTAGCCTAACATTCACATATTATTCATGCTAAAACCACAGTAAGGATGAACTAGATCTATGCTCCTTTAGGAACTGATAATTAATGTAGGATTGCACTGGTATATTGCATCTATGCTCCTTCAGGAACTGATCATTAATTTAGGATTGCACTGGTATATTGCACATTAATCTCCTTTCTGCCTCTTCCAGAAATCCTTGTTTGCAGCTAAGGACCTCTCACAGATGACCTCACTAGAGATTTGTGTGGACACTCGGGAAAACACGATGGGTAATATTGGTAAGAAACTTTTCTGCTGATCAGAATCACACTTTCGGTTCCCCAGAAATCAAAACATAACTTAAATGTGTTAGGCACTACTGTAGTATGTAGACCAGTGTTTGGTACTGTTACTGGTTTTGGTGTTCATGTCCAGTGATCCTTATGCAAACACCTGCACTTGGTCACACAAGGAGTGGGTGTCATGGATTATAAGTGTGGGAAACTTCTCCTGAATTGCCACCTTGCCATGGTGGAGAAGCTTGTGTGTACTAATGATCCCAAGAGCTATATGCTGTCTGGAGCTTGGCTCCTGGTAGGGTCACCCAAGGCAGACAGGTCAAGGGAGAGGTTCCAGTCGAAGTGCAATCCAATCAAACAAAGATCTCAACGGCAGAACTGGCGAAAGATGTCTCCAGGTCACAACAGCAGTGAAGGCAGATGAAGGCTGCAACAAAGAGTGGCCCCCAATCGTCTTGGTTCTCCATGCCACTGGACTCTGGCCACTCCCTGCCAAGGACTGTGTGGTGGCTGCAGGCACATCAGCCACTCCACATAAAAAACTGTCATGCGCAGGCATCCCCCCATTATACAGCTCCAGGATCGGCTTCTACATCCACCTGAGGACCCAGAGGGAGGACGGTCATACTCGATCCCGAGTGACCGCCGACGATGATGACGTTGATGAAGCGGGGGAAATTTCCACCACTGCTAGACTGGCAGGAATGAGTAATACATTTGCGATCTTAATGCGGTGAGGTTGCATTATAGCTGATGGCAGTGACCTTGCACGCAGTCTCTAGTCAGAAGTAGGTAACAGATGCAATTGGGTAACAGATTAGATATCGCTGTGAGGCACATAAAGTACCGCTAATAGATTTCTCTTCGATGTTTGTACCAGATCACTACAGCTGTAACTACACATACTATCTATTGTATTTCGCCGCAAGCTGGCTGATCTGATAGTGACAGAAACGTCTCTAGTATGCTTAACTTTGTCCTGAGAAAATTAGGGAGTCCAAGCATGATGGAGGGTGATCTGTGCAGGGGTGAATCATGTCTGCCTAACCGTGGGCAGACTCCTTTCCTATCAGTAAATGGAGTTTAAAGATTCAACAAGGCATGCCTGGAATTGAGCTAGACCTGTTAAAGAGTTAATCAAGTAATCGTCTCACTATGACGTGACGAAGAAATGTCTTCTCTTATCTGATTATCTCACAGGTGCCAACTTGCCCAAGCTGGTGCAGCTCAAAATGAACAACAGCATGATCCTGTCGGTAAGGTCAGTGGAACGTCACATGAACACAATCATCGTCATCAGAGTGACATGTATTCTCTGTGGTTTGTATTTCCCTGAATAGCACCCCCCAGTCCCTTTGTTTCTTTTTTTACTGTTCTTTTCTCTGTCATGACTCAGTGTCTACAAATAATACAGAAACTGATCCAACTACAGATGTTAAAACTGAAAGTAAAATCTCATGCTAAAAAAAAGAAGCGCTCATGCTATCGACTTAGCTGGTATTCATGATATAGTTAAGAGAGCAAAACCAGAGGCCGAAAGCACAAAATTTTCCCATACTTATATAAAGAGAGTAGTAATTGAAACCAGAGAAGTGATGAGCCCTTGGGAAATCCCTGTCATACTTCACACTGCTTCCTTGTCCATGCTGGAAGACGCCCCTTTAGCTGGGACACCAGGGATACGTTTAAATGATTGTGCTTCAAGGTGAAGAGGATCTTCAGAGGTCATGGGGTTCCTTTTGCTGCTGATCGAGCAGGGAGGTATTGCTACAGTGCAGGTTGTTTTCTACTTCCACCAACAAAGGCCAAATGGGGACTTGTAACAGTCTGAACAGAAGCATTCTGAATCTGTCCGCCCTAACATATGTGAACAGATATGGCAACTGTTTGTGATTATGGAGAGATACATGAAGAGAATAGGTTCACTTTGCAGTTTCACAATCTGATATAGTGGAGTTTGCGCTGTCTGTTTCCAACGTAGTAAGTTTGACAGGAAATAGACATCGGCCTCTCCTGAACCATCCTATCTGTTTTGATTGTAGCTGCAGCTGTGTCATCAATATTGGATGGAAAGAAAGCATTAAGTCTCTAGGTTGGGACACGCACATACACACACATGCATTGTGAGTTCTACTGTATGTCTCACTAGTGCTCCTTGTAGAAGTTCAGGTGGAAGGCTGTGGCATAGAGAGAGTGTTTAGGGATAAGAGAGAATGAACAGGAAGATAGGGAGCTGTCTGCCCCACCCTGAGAGGAGCAGAAAAGAGCCAGCCGGACGTGCACAGGCTCTGATAGAATTTCCTGCTCTGGGCTGTGTGGGCTGTATTAGCAGAAAGGGCATTACAAAGATCTGCATTCCCTGACCAGGGCTTTTTTGGATGTTGCTGAGCAGGGGTGTGCAGCAGAAAGAGGAGAAGCAGGCAGAGGTAAAGCCTGCTTGTAGAGGAAGCGATAGAGGCCTCTAACAATGACAGCCAAGGGAATTACAAGTGTTCTCTGTGATTAATGGTGTTGTGAAACTTCTATTTCTATCTGTAAATCAACTTTGCGTTATTTTGTCTCCTTAGAGACCTGGGAACCTCCCTCTCTCACCTGCAGGTGCTGTGGATGTCTGGCTGCTGCTTGCAAGACCTAGATGGGATCCCCTCTTTCTCCTCTCTCAAGGTAGACATTAGAGACCACAGATGTCTCAATGCAGAGACAAATCTGACATCCATTCATTTTAAGAATTACTCCCTGTATACCTCAGTATAATGGTTGTTCCTTTATGGTTGGTTGCTCTGCTCGGTTCCCCGTCTGTCTGTCTCTTTAACTTCCTGCCTGTCCACTTCCCTGACTCCCTGTCCATCTGTTTATCTGCCTGCCTCCCTCTGTGCATGTCTATCTGCCGCTTGTCTCCATAATGTCTGTTTTTCTGTCTGTCTGCCAATGAACTTTTTTATCTCTGTACTTATCTCTATCACTGTGCACACCCTATCTGTGTGTCAGGAGCTGTATGTGGCCTATAACAGTGTGTCCGACCTGAGTCAGGTCAGTATGCTGGAAAATCTTCAGCTGTTGGATCTAGAAGGAAATAATGTGGATGACCTGGTCCAGGTTCAGTACCTGGGTCTTTGTGCCCAGCTTCACACCCTCACCATGGAGGGAAACCCAGTGTGTGTGCGCCCACATCCCACTGCAACTCAGGTAAGATAACACTATTAATAACAAAACTGTGTTTTGATTGAATGATAATCATGGATCATTATTCAGCTGAATGGTGGTTAGATTTCATCATTTTATTTTAATGTATTTTGATATCCTTTCCCTTTGCAAGACTGTGCCGCCCGTCATTGTCTGTGTCAGTGTCTGCCTTGGCAGACAGTTATCTTCTAAAAAAAATCGGCATCATTACAATAAACATGTAGTGTAATTATGAACATTCCATTCCATTCCATTATCCAAGCCGCTTATCCCAATCGGGG
Source organism: Lampris incognitus (assembly GCF_029633865.1). NCBI lineage: Eukaryota > Metazoa > Chordata > Actinopteri > Lampriformes > Lampridae > Lampris > Lampris incognitus. The sequence goes on from NC_079216.1 coordinate 44,823,708, forward strand.
TCGCGGGATGCTGGAGCCTATCCCAGCAGTCATTGGGCAGCAGGCGGAGAGACACCCTGAACATAAACTACTTCATCAAAAATTGCATCAACAGTTAAATATCACCCATTCTACAAAATAATACTAGTTTTAGCGTAAGACTGGATGATGGTCTTAAGGGATGTCGCTGTGGCTCCTTTTTACAGCTTTGTATGCCAGCACCAGGGTTTTCAACTTGACACAAGCACCTACGGACAGCCAAAGGGGGTGGTGGGTGGTGTGGGGGTTGGAGTTGGTTAGAGTGGAGTGGGGAAGTTTCAGTGTGTGTGTGCTTGTGTGTGTGTGTGTGTGGGGCGGGTGGGGGGGGGGTCGTCCAGGGAGAGACAAACATCGGTAGAATTTAGGGTAGGTTCAAGACAAGGCTGGTTACAGCATTCAAAATGTGTTGCCTTTAGAGTGAACTTCCAGAGCCTGGCTTAAGAGGGAGTTGCAGAGGTCCAGATGCAAGGGGACTGAGGTTTAAACAGGAAGCTGGGCAGAGTCCATGGCAAGCAAAGGAGGGATTCAGCCGATGTGCCTCCTTTGTAGCTGAAATTGAGATACCGCACAATGGTTGGCTGTCTCTCCTATGCTAGCAGGCTTTCAGACACACTTCACAGAGGAGCTGGGCAGATGATGTCCAAAGTGCAACCACCCAGTTTGGAGACATGAACGTTATCTCACTGCTCTGTATCAGGAAAACAGGAGAGCAGGAGACATCAGAGCATCCAAACATAACAGTCATATCTGCTGTAGGGATATTACCACACACATACACACATAGACACACACAGATACGGTTCTTTTATATTAGGTGACATATTAGTGCCAGTTGTGTATTGTGATAGTAATAAGCATTTTGATAATGGTTTTAATGTGTTAATTTGATGTTAATGCACGCTCCACATCAATGACTGAACAGTCTCTGATGTCAGGTTGTGCTGGGCATGCTTTAAAGGCTACATTTCCACTTTCTCTAATTCTGATCACAGCATACTGTGTGGTTGTTTTTTTTTGGGCCAATGTGAATGTGTTTATTTACACCCAGCAGCAGAGCATTAATTAAGAATCTAGGGCAATGAGCAGAGAAGCTGATCTGAATATGCATTAGGCCTGCTTTTTGTGGTGACTGAGGGGTCCTAAGCTTTGCTTTCTTGCCAAACTATCATTCCTCTTGGTCTTTCTTTCCCTCTCTCTGTCTCTCTTTCCTTCTCTCTGTCTCCCACCCCCTCTCGCTCTCACACACACACACACACACACACACACACACACACACACACACACACACACACACACACACACACACACACACACACACACACACACACACACACACACATCCGCTTACTTCCTCTCATCCCTCATTCTCTCCTTGGTTTCCTCTTTTCCAGCCTCTCACTCTCTTTCTTCATTCACTCCATTTGTGGTTTTGTGAAGGGTGGGAGTGCTCTGCTCTAATTTGATCCCTCACCAGCACACACTGCTTTTACTGGTTTTTCTGTGCTCTCCCTGTCCCTCTGCTGATAAAAGACCAGGCCTCATTACAAAGTGCATATCATAGGATTTATTGACAACCCTCCCTCCCCCATCGTGCGCCTGCACACACACACACACACACACACACACACACACACACACACACACACACACACACACACACACACACACAAACAGCCCCATGTCTTCTGGCTCCTTATTTAGAACACAGGTACCACAAATTCATTATGGAGCCATGTACTGATGTAAGCCACAGTTTACATCAGGACAAAATGGACAGTACTGTAGGAGAGCTGGGCATTATCTTAACAGTATTATATGTGAATATTCCCATCATTCAGGCTGCTCCTTTCTCTTTTTGAGATCGTCAGTACAGTGAATTCAGAGTAAGATGTCATGCCATCTCCCCTTCACACAAGGACACACAGATCCTTCTCGTTTGTCACATATATAGCAAATGTCCATCAATCCATCCATTAGCCAAGCCACTTATCCCAATCGGGGTCGCAGGATGCTGGAGCCTATTCCAGCAGTCATTGGGTGGCTGGCGGGGAGACACCCTGGACAGGCTGCCAGACCATCATAGGGCCGACACACAGACACATTCACACCTACTAACAATTTAGTACGGCCAATTCACCTGACCTACATGTCTTTGGACTGTGGGAGGAAACCGGAGCACCCAGAGGAAATCCACACAGACACAGGGAGAACATGCAAACTCCACACAGAGGATGCCCTGAGATGACCCCCAAGGTTGGACAACCCTGGGGCTCGAACCCTGGACCTTCTTGCTGTGAGGCGACTGCGCTGACCACTGCGCCACCATGCCACCTGTAGCACAATGTAATGTTTTTATATTGTAACTATCTTTAAAGTAGATATAATAGAAAAACAGAAATTACCAGCATGGTGCTTGTCACCTCACAGCAGGAGGGTCACATGGTCCCGCCCATCTGGGTTGGGTTTGTATGTTCTCCTTGTGTTTGTGTGGGTTTTCTCCCACACTTGAAAGCCAGACGATAGGTGAACTGGAGTCCCTAAATTGTGAATGGTGTGTCAGTGACTGCATGTGTGGGTCCTGCGATGGACCGGCACCCTATCCGAGGTGTCTCTCTGCCTTCTCCCCAATGCCTGCTGGGATATACCCCAGCAATCCTATGACCCTGAATTGGATTAAGTATGTTTAGATAATGGACGGATGGATGGATATACAATTTGGTAACTGGATAATTAGATGGATAAAAACAGTTATACAGTCCTCAAATATAATGTAAATTAGTTTATTTTATAGATGCTGCTATTCAGCACATATTGTAATAGTTTCTGTGATGATTATGTTGTGCCTTACATGGCATACTCCATGTCCCTTAACTTTTTATCTCTTCTTCCTCTCTTCCCGCTCTCATTTTTGTCCCTCTCTCACTTATTCTTATGCTTCCTTTCTCCCTCCCTGCTCTCCTTGTCTTCCACCCAGATGGAGGAGTACAACTATCGTGTGGCAGTGAGGGAGCTGATCCCTCATCTGCGTTACCTAGATGATGTGAAGGTGGAGGAGGAAGGGCATTGCTCCAGCAGCATTATGGGAGAAGACTGGTCCGAGCTCCAAGACCTCATCAGAGACAGGAACTTCACTAAGGCTGCTGCTGAAGATGGTGTGTGTGTGTGTGTGTGTGTGTGTGTGTGTGTGTGTGTGTGTGTGTGTGTGTGTGTGTGTGTGTGTGTGTGTGTGTGTTCTGGGACCGAGCATGAACCTAGAACAGTCAGTCAGTCATACCTCAGGTATCACTGAACCTCTTTTCTCACCAGAGACAGCGTGTGCCTGCAACAGACTCGGCTCTCCCACAAACCCCAGTTTCAGTCCCTCCTATGTCCAGCCCTTCTCATCAGTGGGCTCAAGGCCCCTCACTGCGTCCAGACTCATGTCAGTAATAGGGCATAGAGCACTCCTCTCTTCTGAATCCAGACCCTGCTCTGCAAAGTCAGACCAAGATGACGCCAGCGTGCTTACACATGGTGGGACACTGACACTGCATTGGCTTTTCTTCAAATTGATCTCAGCACACTGCCATATTTACAACCAGCAGTGTGATAAATGAATAAATATAAAATTTATTTGTATATAACAGTATTCACCATTGCTACTTGTTTGTTGGTTTATTCTTAGTTTTTTGTGCGTGTGTGTGTGTGTGTGTGTGTGTGTGTGTGTGCATCTGATTTATCATATGCTGTAAAAAAACTTTTAGCCCAAGTTAAAAGGTTTCCACCTAAAAACATGAATGGAGCTAGCCCACGTATTCATCTCCACACTTTAATCGAGTCTGTTTTATGAGAGAATTCTTTTTCATTCTGGTTAGCCTTACCTTGTTAAAAAAAAAACTCAGTCTTTGCTCAACAGTGCCACCAAGAGGGCTTTGCTTTGACATCTAACTGAGCTGATGATGGCACTGAAACCTTTCCCTCTCTGTTGGGTTCTGAAGGAGCTGGTAAGACCCTCTTCTACGGCAACCCTGTCCAGGCTCTTCGAGTGAGGAGAGAGAAGCTACGGGTATGTCTGATACATTAGAGCAATACGAAACAAAACCCCTGTCAGGCTATTCCACAAGATAAGATTTCACCTGAAAAAAATCTGAGCTCCATCAGTCTATCATATAATCAAAAAAGTGCAAAAAAAATCCATTTCGATCAATAAATCAGTGCTAGTTTATCATTGCATGAAAGGAAGAAGGAGCCAGAGTGAAAATAAGTGTTTATGGGTTGTGACAGGCCATTAGGTTCTGGCTGGCGCAGCTAGCTCGTCTCTTTAATGTCATGTCAGAATAAACAGAAGGAGATAATTATTAGTGGGAGGAGAGGAGCCAGGGAGGAAAGCTGGGTGGTGGGAAGACATGGGGCATTGGGGGACGCAGCTCTAGTGGAGTGGCTATGACAGATAGGGTGCTTGCTGCCAACGCCATGTGATCTGTCATATTCGTGTGTATATACAGCTGCTGTCACTTTCTCCCTGTTTCTCTCACCCTCTCATCTTCTAATTAAGTATGTGTCTCTCCTTTTCTTATTGGTCTTTTGCTTCCTGTTTGTCTCCAACTCTCTGATCCTTTAATACAGCCATTTCTGTCCTGTCCATCCATATGCAATAAATTACTTGGTTCTGGGACTTTTTTTTATCACAGTATTGTTTGTCTCTCATCATGATTTTTTTTCCTATGTCTCTTGGCTCGAACTGCCCCTCTTCTGGGTAGACTGCACCCACTGCATCTTTGTCCACAACTCGTGACCTGCCCATCTTCATACCGGAACACACATATGACAACGAGGAGCCTGATGTTGGAGAGCGTGGTGATGTGTTTGCACAACTTAGGGCCTGGAGCAAACAGCACGCTAAGTACTGACCACTCTGTGATTTCACTTACTCACTGTGCTATCAAACATATTGCTCTCACACCTACAGCAGACCCTCACCACTGCCCCTTCCCTTGGTCACAGATTCTGCTGGTTATGCATGCCATTAGGATAAATTATATGGGGCTCATGAGTTTGAGCACTTCTGAGTGTTAAACACTGAAATCAATTTTCACCTTGTTTTTTAGACGTCTCCAACTCATAGAGAAGGAAACGTCACCTGAGATACTGACCATTGAGCACAGTGATGATGAAGAGGAAAGTGAGGACGAAGGGGAAGGCCTCGGTGTTACAAAGAGTGTTGGGAGTGATGAAGAGTATGATAGGGAAGTAGGAGAGGGGAAAAGAGGCGAAGGGGCTGATGCGATCTCGCCAGACTCCTCTTTCCAGTCTCTTTCTCCAGGTGAGTAACTCACTAAATGAAAGGACTTGCTCCCACTTACGAGACATGTATTTATACGCACGACACAAATTACAAACAAGCGTCTAAACATTTGCACAGTCTAAAGAGAAGACACTCATTGTTGAGTAAAGAACCCAGAATCTCTAAACATCAGCATATCCATTTTAACCAATGTTCATTTTGTGCATCTTGATTCTGTTTTGTGATTTTAGACCTGTCATATGGAGAGGCTTTCTCCCCTGATGTGACTCGACTGTCCCTGTCCCCAGACACCACCCTTTCTCCTTCTCCTCCTCTGAGTGACACAACAGCTCGTGGTAACTGGAAGCCATCAGGGATCCATAAACGTAGACTTAGACTCAACCCTGCCAGTGGAACAGCCTTATCTCTTACTAGCTCTGCAGTGCAGCTTCCAGAGGCAGAGAGAAGAGTCAGCAACAGGGTCCAGGAGGTGGTGAAACCCAAAGTCCCTCAGTGGCCCCTAACCACACACATACCTCATAGGCCAACTTCTAGTCCCTTTGACGGAAGGCTCAGGGATCAATGGTATGCATATTTTATATATGTAATTTTGGAGTATATATTATTTTGGATTGTAGCCTGAGATCCTCAGGCAGGACCCCAGGGCCCCTCTGGCAGTTCCAAAGTCTAGACTTAAGACTAAAGATAACCAAGCATTTGCAATTAGGGCCCCCGGGCTTTGGAATAACCTGACTAAGGGGATTAGGCTAGCCAGATCAGCATTTCTTTTAAAACCTCTTCTTATAACTCACTACTCACTTTTATCTAGAGCAAATTAAGCCCTTTTTGTTTGTGTGTCTGCTGTTTTATTCTATTGTATATTATTGTTTTTATTTGTTTTCTGGTTCTCTTTTATTTGTTAAGCACACTATAACTTTTTTTAAAAGCTACTATACAAATTAGTTTATTATTATTGGTTTGGAGACAAAGCAAGAGAGGCAAGATTGAGATGGCTTGGACATGTGTGGAGGAGAGATGCTGGGTTTATTGGGGGAAGGATGTTGAATATGGAGCTGCCAGGGAAGAGGAAAAGAGGAAGGCCAAAGAGGAGGTTTATGGATATGGTGAGAGAGGACATGCAGGTGGCGGGTGTGACAGAGGAAGATGCAGAGGACAGGAAAAGATGGAAATGGATGATCCGCTGTGGCGACCCCTAACAGGAGCAGCCGAAAGTAGTAGTAGTAGATTATCTATTATTATTGTTATTATTATCATTTCTTTTGTGTTTCCTGTTTTACATCCTGTAGAGCTGGGTCCAAACTATGGCCCTGAGGCACTATAGGGCAGATGTCACTTGATTGACAGTACTCGTCATAATATGCGAGCTGTTCTGAGTAGGGTGATCTTCTGGACTGCATGGATGTTGGTGAACGGTTGGTGAACTTTTCCATTCCCTTCTTCATGAGTTCTAGAGCTCCGATGACCACTGGTGTTGTTTTGGTCTTCATACTCCACATCCTGTTGATTTCAATCTCCAGGTCTTTGTACTTGGTCAGCTTCAGCTTCTCTGTTACTTTCACAGAGGTGTTTTTTTCAGATGATATTGCCGTGTCGATGAACATGCACCTCTTTTCCTTCCTGTCCTTGATAATGATGTCAGGCTTGTTGGCTTTTATCTCTCTGTCAGGGTGGATGGGCAGGTCCCAGAAGATGGCGGCAACATTCAAACACACAAACACTCCACAGCACACATAAGGCAAATAAATACAACATTTAGTGAGGAGAACAAAGCCAACAAAAACCAATGCAACAGTAAACAGTGTTTATCAAGGTGGAGATGGTATTACCTCTTGCCATTTGAGTTTAGCAGGGAAATGGCTGAGGGAATGAAGGAGTGTTTGTATCTATTGGTTTTGACTAATGGGTATTTGAAGCTTTGCTGGGTATTTGAAGAGTATTTAAAGGTATGCTGCTGCCTTGTTGTGCCTGCATATAAGTGCTCGGTCTTTGCCAGTTCCAGGCAGCCTGAGACAATGTGGTCGATGGTTTCTTCGTACATTCCACAGATTCTGCATTTTGGGTCTGTTCCATCTTTGATGATGCAATGGTGATAGGATCTGGTTGCCAGGCTCTGGTTTTGTGTAGTGATTATCAGGCCCTCCATCTCTGCTTTCAGTCCGGTGCTCCTCAGCCACTGGTGTGTCTTTTGTTGGTCCATGTAACACAGTGCGTTTGGACCCAATTGCAGAGAAGAGGCAGAGGCAGTTGGTAAGTACTAAGTCGCTTTACTGCACTTCAGCAAACACACAATAACCAAAAAAACCACTGCCAAACAGAGCAGGCAAAAATGCAAACCAGAATAAACATAAAATACTAAACAAGGAAACATTCTCTCACACGCAAAGCCTCTCCAAGACTCGATGACGTATCTCTGCAAAGCACCCAGTCAAATAGTCCCCAGCACAGGTGCACCTAATCACAGGCCAATCAAGGCGACTGGGCGCAGGCAAAACAAAGCACCAATCAAGATGGGAGAGCCCAGATAACAGACCATGACAGGTGCACCCAATCACAGGCCAACAAGTATGCAGGTGCCACTCATACTGGCTGACTGCAGGCCGATAGGGAAATGTCACCTGTTGGCTGCTGATCCTTCGGCCAGTGATTGTGCCAGTCCATGTCTGCGTCTCATTCTTTTTGGGTACTTCCTGTGCATTGCGTTGTCCTCCCAGAGTTTTTGCAGTTGCTGCTGGCCATGGTGTTTTGCCTTCTGCTTCACTTGTTTGGCGTAGATGGTAGTTACCTCATTTTCAGTTGGTGGGGTTTCTGAGACATCAAGCTCTTTCTTGAATTGTGCAGCTTCTTTATTGATGGAGTATCTCTGATGTTTTACTATTCGGAGGAGTGGGTCGTCTGTTTTTGTCGGGTATGCATCCAGCCCGATAGTGGTAGTTTTGAAGGTCAGTTCGAGTTGGACTAGGCCTTGTCCTCCTGAAGCTCTTGGTAGGTACAACCTGTTGACATCTGCTTTCAGGTGGTGCATCTTCTCCATGGTCAGCATCTTTCTTGTGTTGGTGTCTAGTCTCTTGATGTCGTTCAGTTTCAAACTGATGATGTAGTACGTCACTACAGGTATAGCTAGGGTGTCGATAGCTTTATTTCTGTTAGCCACATTGAGTTCGCTCTTCAGTACCATACGCACTCTCCTGTGGTACTCTTTCCGGATCTTCTCCTTCATGGTTGAGTGTTGTATGCCGTCTCCTTTGTTCACTCCTAGGTACTTGTATGTGCCATCTTGGTCTAGCTCTTTGATTATGGTATCGAAGTCGAAGTCTGCAGTCTTGGTAAGTCTTTCTGTCTTGAAAGTGGCTTTGGCACACTTGTCGATTTCCAATTCCATCTTGATGTTGTCGCTGAAGGTCTTGACGATGGTGAGTAGACCCTTCTGCTGATTGTCATCCTTGGTAAACATCTTGAGGTCATCAGTGTAGAACAGGTGGGCCAGTTTGCCATTCTGTGATTTGTACCCATAGCTGGTGTTCGGTAGATTGGTGAGTGGTGCTAGTGCAGGGCAGAAGAGCAGTGGTGATAGTGAGTCCCCTTGGAAGATTCCGCTTCTGATGTTGATCGGTCTCGATGTTAATGACTCTGCTGCATGATGGAGATTCAGGGTGGTCTTCCAGGTCTCCATGCTCTCTGTGATGAATTTGACAGTTGTTGGGGAGACTCTGTAGATCTTGAGGCTCTTCTCCATCCAGGAGTGTAGTATGCTGTCAAATGCCTCCCTGTAATCAATCCATGCTGTTGACAGGTTCTTTTTCTTCTATTTGACCTCTCGCAATATGGCTTTATTGATGAGTAGCTGGTCCTTGCATCTGTAGCTACCTTTCTTACATCCCTTCTGTTCTTCTGGTAACACATTTATTTATTATTATTATTACTGCACAAATGTAACCAGCAGAACCATAGGCATACTTGCATCATGAGGCTAGGTATATGTTTGCATTAACACAGTTACTGAGAATGCTGTGTGCTCCACTTTTTGTTCAATTTGCTCTTCAAATGATCCAGTTCATTTTGCATTGGATGGTTTTTAACCTGTTATCAGTGTATAATTCATAGTATTTATTCCTCTTTTTTTTTTTTAGCGCAGGGACGGCGTTACGCAGTGTGCAATTGGTCAACCAACATGAAACCTTGAGACCTCTGGAAAGACCTGCGATTCTGCGTCCTCTCACAGCAAGGGCGGCTCTGCAGAAACATCGCCAGCAAAACGCACTAGAACCCAGCAGAGGGCGCTCACACCTAGACTGAGACCGGAACAGAACGGCCCAAGTGGTGAGAACTGGACAGCTTGCTTGGGCAGCTCTCAATATGATATACGTTTGTGTCAAACAGCTGTTCTATTGAAAACCCTTTCATCAGATGTGGTGCAGGGTGGCAAGAGAGAGTGACAATCCTCTACCTGTTACTCCATCTGCACTGCTTTGCTCCAACTCTGCATTGACTGAGGTCTGATGGGATTCCCTGGGGGTTCCGTTTAAAGCAGTAAAGCCATGGGTTGTCCTGTTTGTATAAGAAGAGGACACGGTGATCAGATAGTGTGTACAGGGCCAGCAGTGTGTGGGCCGAGTCTTCGCTCAGCTGAATCAAATGACACTTCTGACATCCAGCGGGCTCGTCAAGCCCAAGGTTTCAAGGTTTGCCTCCTGGAATTATGAAATGAGCCATGTTACACTTCCGAGTTGAATTTCTGCTGTTTCTTTAAAATGTGTGAATGAACTTCTGACTCTAATTTCCAACTCTAATTTGTATTTCTCATCTTTATATATTGCATTGATAGCCATGAAATTTTTATCATAAAAGTACTTTTTTATTAAAAACATGATTTTCCTTTTTGGAGGGTGATATAAACCGTTTCCTCCTATTGCTTTCCCCCCCAGTCCTGCTCTGTCTGTAGTCTGCAGAGTAAAACAAATTGCCAAGGGCATTGCTATTACATTTTGGTTGTAATATTATCTTCAAGCCACTTGAGGGCATCAAATTCGTTTTCTGTCACCACTTACTAAGTACAATCCTACTAGTTCACCACCTTGAAATTTGAGAGCAATGTTCTGCATTCCTTTCCCTATGGCCACGTCGAACGGGGCCTTTGCCATCAAAATGATATGGTAGTGTAAATGCAGTATCCAAGCTTTTGGCCTGGCATTATGTTGATTTATTTTTGTACTGTATAATAATACAGTGAAACAATGCGAGGGGGGAAAAAATGGAGATATAACAATGAAACTCCAAAAAACTCACCAAGGTACTCAGACATACACTGATTTAAAAGTTATTATGATGGCATTACCATGAGTGTGTGTGAATTAATTAATTGTGAAGCGCTCTAAGTGGCTGCTGCAGCTAGAAAAACACTATAAAAATGCAACTTGATTGATTGATTTAATGACTCCAATTAAAACCCACACATAGCGGCTGATGCCTCAAGGTGTAATCTCACATTGGTTGCACAGGTGTATTTGTCTACCTCCTGTGGTTTTGACATTGAAATAAATGATTTTCTTTTTCAGTTTTAAGTCTACCAAACCTTGAAACAAAGGGGCACATCACACATTGTGTATGGCTGCACATGGTAAAACTTAATAGAGCATGCTACGAAACTGTGCCTTTTTTTCTCATGGGCCAATAAGTGCTGTTTGTCTTGAGGCTGTCGTCCTCGTCTTCATGTTGCGCTCATGTTTCAGCGCCTCCACCGCCATGCTGGCAGTTATGAACATGTCCGGTCTTGTGTTTTGATCCCGGAAACACACACGCACACGCACATTCATTCACAGACACACATATACACACACACATCAAGCAACTTTGCTTGTGTCTATCAGTTGTGTTCCTTGGCATCTCTAGCAACAGGATACAAATAAAGGGAGTGAAACAACAAAATAAAGGTTGTAGTATGACAGCTGACAGTATGGATTTGTCTTACCGCGGTAGAAAAAGCAACGTATTCCCGCAGTTTTCCCGCCAACCGGTTTCCCGCCAACACCCCCCTCCCAAAAAAAAATAATAATAATAATATATATATATATATATATATATATATTACAGTGTCGTCTAGCTCAAAGCCAAATTGTGCCCAAATAGGCGACGTAACATTTGGCTTTGGAACTAGATTTGTCACCATTGTTGCCTAGCTGGCGTCAGCTGCATGGGCGTTACCACGTAACAGAAGTGTGTTCACTATAAGCACCTGCAATTACAATCTAACTCCAACTGTTTACTTTATGCTTCTGTCTTTTCTGTCTGTGTATTGTGTGTGTATATATTCAGCTGAACGTTATCTTAAGATACCACAAGTACGACAGCATAGAAATAATAAATGTTGTAGCATTCATCGCTATTAAAAAAACACACACACTTCCAAACTTAGAGCTAAACGTTGCTTTATTTACGACTGTTGTCGGCCACAGCCACGCCATACACACCGCCATTAAACCCGACTCACAGGTCGTCACTCTCTCCAAAGACTTGACCGACCCACTAACCCTTAACCATGCAACAGTGTACCACCCCACGCTACCCTCCCCCCCTTTATTAAAGTCTTTGACCCTAAGGACAAAGTCTCTAAACCTCAGAGGAGTTCTCCACTAACTTCTCGGTCACCCGGTAGGCGTTCTGTCCCCTGGTTGGTCCTCACCTGGCTCTGGTCGGGGTTGCCCCGCCCCCCAAGGTGGTGCGCTGGGCACTGGGGCAGCAGATTGGCTCCCATTTATTGCATGTCACGGCAGGCAACACGTGTTCCCTCCTCCCTTCCAGTCACCTGAGGCGTCGCAGAGCCCCTGGATGGCACCAGCCGGTCATGGTGTAGCGCCACTTTGCAGCCCCACAGAGTCAAAGATACCTGATAGACAACCTCTCCTAGTTGCACCAAGACCAAGCAAGGCTCCACCGAGTGGCTGTCCAGTTTAGGGCACCTGCCATTCTTCTGGGTTGGGGTGTAAACCCAAACTAGCTTCCAAGCTGCAAAGTGTTGCCCCTGCACTGCCCCTAATAATTGCTTTTCTGCCGCACCCCCGCACTCTGCATTTGCCTCTGGGCGTATGCATGTGCGGTGTCCAAACGGTCCTCAAACTGCCTGGTGTAGCTCGGACCTGCGGGGGCAGATGGTACATCAAGGGCCCGTCCAAAGGCCAGTGCCGCAGGGTTCCACATTTCCCTGCCCAAAATGAGGAGGGCCGGTGTGCATGAAGTCGAGTCCTGGACTGCAGAGTGGCATGCCATGAAGACAAGGGGTAAGTGCATATCCCAGCCGAGCTAATGGGTGGATGTTAGGATAGATAACTACCTGAGTGCAGTTAAACCACTCCACTAACCCATCATTCTGGGGGTGGAGGGATGTTGTGCGAGTCTTAGTGATTCCCAGCCGCTCACACATGGTGGAGAAAACCCTGGATTCAAAATGTCTCTCCTGGTCACTATGGATGGACTCCGGGACCCCAAAACAGTATGGCAGTGCATAGGCCTCCAGCCATTTAGTGAAGTAGTCCACAGCAGTGAGTATGAAGCTGTTCCCCCGTGCTGTGTGTGGGAATGACCCCACAAGGTCAACACCCACCCGCTTCATGGGCTCTCCCACTGGAAACTGATGTAACTCAGCCCTCGACTGAGCCTGTGGCCCTTTGCAAGCTGTGCAGAGGTCACAGCACCTGTAAAAGTCTTCAACGTCCCTCCTCAGACATCCCCGGTAGAAGGCCTGACACAGCCGGTGGCGTGTCTTCATCACCCCCAAAGTGACCCAAGCCTGCAGAGCCATGCGTGGCTTTGAGAACCGCCTCCTGCATCCCTCTGGGCACCACCACTTGCCACCTCTTCTCCCCAGTTGCTGGTTCCACCCAGGCTTGTTGGAGGACCCCATATAGCAGCCGCAGAGTCTTGAACTTGGCCCACAGACCTTTTGTCCATGGGGAGAAAGCTGCCAATTCTTTCCATGAGGTCGCTGCTGTGCACCCACCCACAGCATCACAGGCTGCAGGTCCTGTCTCTGCTCTGTGGACCAGTCTGCAACATCCACCACCTGCAGCTCTCTACTTGCCAGTATGGCCACCCCACACTCTTCTCTGTCCTGCTCGTAGGCCCCCAGGACCAGCTCATGTTTCCTGGTTTCTCTGTGGTCACAATACTGGCAGCCCCCTGAGCTGCATGGTCAATGAGACAGTGCGTCTGCATTACCATGCCGTTCTCCTGTATGGTTGGTTATGGTGAACTCATAGCACTGCAACTCCTCCAACCAACGAGACAACTGCCCCTCCTTGAATGTCATCAGCCACTACAAAGAGGCATGATCAGTGCTTATGGTGAAAAACCAGCCAAACAGGTAATGCTTAAAGTGCCAGACGGCAAAGACTACTGGCAGCAGCTCCCTGTGAGTGACACAATACTGCCGTTCAGCTTTGCTCAGTGCCTTGCTGTAATAGGCCACAACTTTCTCTCCATCTGGCCACACCTCTGACAGGACCACGCCTACCCCCTTCCTGCTCGCATCCATGTCCAGCACCAGGACAAAGGACAAATGGGGGTCAATGGGCACCAGGATTGGCGCGCTTGTCAGGGCCTGGTACAGTGTGCGAAAAGCCGTTTAACAGTGCTCTGACCAGAGGAATTGCTGGTCCTTCTGTAGTAACTTGTACAAGGGGGCTGCAATGCATGAAAACCTCCGCCCAAACTTCCTGTAGTAAGAGGCCAACCCTAAAAAACTTTTTAACCCCACTGTTCTGTAGGGGAATCCTCAAAGAGGCTTGGACGCAATCTGCATGACTGTCGACCTCATGTCCACTAAGGCAGTACATGAAACATCCTCAATGCGGATAGGAATGTGGCAAAAGTCTGAAACAGAACTCCTTCCCACCACGCCAACTTAATGCCCCTCACCCTGCAGTTATGTGAGGCCCAGCTGACATGCATGGGTGGTGTATGGGACATTGGTGTGGGGTGCGCATCGTCCCGCCTACTGCAACCCCGCGTCGTTTCCTATCATCTTAGCCCGGGCAGGGCAATTCTTCACCAGGTGTCTCGTCTGGCCACAGCCCCAAAAGAGGTACGTCTGTGTCTGAGGCCGTCTTTTGGTGCCCAGCTGGAGGCACGGCCAGCCCCCTGATTATTTCAGTCATGTCCTCCAGCCACACGCCGGCTTTTAGGCAGCAGCCCCCCGCTGCTCTAACCAGAGGGGGTGTCCGCAAACGTGCCGTGCTGCGCTGCTTCCATGACCATCTCCCTTTCTAGCGCATACTCCCGCGCTTCGCATAGGGAGCGTGTACGAGCCAGCTGGGTATGAGTGCGCAGGTCAGCCGGGGAGAGTGCCCTGAGAAACTGGTCGCGGGCCAGTTAGGTTTGCCCCGTAGATGGTATGCATGCGTACGCCCGTCTTGTCAAACTCCATGTCATTAGCGCAGCGGCTCACCCGCACGTCTTACTCAGCCATGCCGCTCAGGTCGCAGGAGCTCCGGTCGAGAGTGTAATATTTGCTAGTAATATTTGATTTGCTAATGTCCCTTACGGCTTTCCGTAGCGCCACAACAAAGTCACGGGAGGTACGTAACAACGTCAGTCGGAATCCGGTCGGTGAATAAACACCCAGCACGAGAGAAGTCGTCCTTGCTTTATTAATGTTATAAGTTAACATAGCCAGAGGGCACAGATCATTACATGGTGTCAGAGTAGCGGAGTTTAAATACCCAATATGGATTCGTACGGCGTTCCAGCTCCACGGATGGACTGGGAATCGGCGAACTTACCTGAAGCATGGAGACGATTTCGACAAACAACGGAGCTAATGTTCACGGGCCCCCTGCGCGGGAAGAATGAAGAGGAGAAATGCAGCTACCTCCTGCTCTGGATAGGGGAAAAAGGGCGCGATGTGCACAACACTTGGACACTCAGCGGAGAACAAGCCAAGAAGCTAGAAACGTACTACGATAAGTACACTGAGTACATCACCCCCAAAGCAAACCCGATTTATGCCAGATATAAATTTCATGAAAAGATGCAGGGAGAGAGTGAAACCTTCGAACAATTTGTAACTGAACTAAAGCTCCTAGTCAAAGACTGTGGCTACCCAAATGCCGACGAGATGGTCAGGGACCGCATCGTGTTTGCCACCAACTCACCCAGAGTGAGAGAAAAGCTACTTAGCCAGGGAGCTGAGCTAATGCTAGAAAAAGCCATAGATGTAGCCCGCTCACACGAGCTAGCAAAGCAACAGCTAAAGTTTATGGGCCAGGGCAGCACACATGAAACGGTGCACGCAATAGGCAGAAAGACTTACAAACCGAACGCACCCAAAGTAGCTAACGCTAACTTCAGACAAAGGGAAGGTAACGTTAGCACCGCCGCTAGGGCGTGTAGCTATTGTGGAGGGCTACACGGCGCTAAAGCCACTTGCCCAGCTAAGGGTAAACAATGCATTAAATGCAAGAAGCTCAATCATTTTGCTAAAGTATGCAAGTCTAGCTCCCAGGGACAGACAAAGTACTACCGCGGCACAGTACATGCCGTCGGAGAGAACCCAGAAGAGTACACCACTGACAGAGAGCAGGAAGAACTGTACTTCGACAACATTACAGTGGAGAGCACCGCTGTGGGAGAACAGACAGAGCTGTACATAGACTGCATCTCAATAGAGAACAACGGAAAAAGCAACGAGCAGGCTTACGTAGAGGTTGGAATTGGCACACCTCCACAGAAGGTAAAGTTTAAACTAGACACGGGCACAGGCCAATACTATTCCCACCGACCTGTTCCAGGCGCTGTTCAAAAATGTGACACTGAAACCAGCAATACACAGACTCACTGAATATGGAGGAGGCGCGCTGAGCGTGAAAGGCACATGCAAACTCAAATGTAAGTACAGAGACAATGCAATGATGCTGGACTTTTACGTCATTGACACAAACGCCCCACCAGTCATGGCAATGAAAACATGCCGTGACCTAAACTTGGTAAAAATAGTGATGGCTGTGAGCGAGGAAAACAATGTCACATCACAGAGCATAATGGATGAGTATGCAGATGTTTTCCAGGGAATAGGAGAGTTCCCAGGCGAGTGCACCTTCCGCGTCACACCAGATGCAACGCCGGTCGTCTGCCCGCCACGCAGAATCCCCATCGCCCTACGCAGCAAACTGAGGGACGAGCTTGACAGCATGGAGAAAGGCGGCATAATCTGTAAGGTAACAGAACCCGCAGAATGGGTGAACGCACTCGTCATTGTTGAGAAGCCAAAGACAGGCAAACTTAGAGTGTGTTTAGACCCCAGAGCTCTTAACAAAGTGATACAACGACCTCACTACCCCCTCCCCACGCTGGAGGACGCCACCACAAAGCTCGCTGGAGCTGAGTACTTTAGCGTGTTAGACGCGCGGTCAGGCTATTGGGCCATCAAACTGAGCACTGAATCCTCAATGTTGACGACATTTAACACAGTGTTTGGCAGGTATCGTTTCCTCAGACTGCCATTCGGAATCGTGTCCGCTCAAGACGAGTTCCAGAGACGCGTGGATGAAACATATGAAGGATTGGACGGTGTGACGGCCATAGTGGACGACATACTAGTGTTCGGCAAGACTAAAGAGGAACATGACCAGCGTCTCAGAGCGATGCTGAAGCGCACAAGGGAGCGAGGGGTGAGGCTCAACCCCGACAAGTGTCACATATGCGTGTCCGAGGTAAGCTACTTCGGCCACACGCTCTCACACGAAGGCATCAAACCAGACCCACACAAGGTGAAGGCGGTCAAGGACATGCAACCCCCACAGAACAAAGCAGAGCTGGAGACAGTCCTCGGCATGATCAACTACCTCGCCAGATTCGCTCCACACCTCTCACAGATAAACTCACCCCTCAGACAGCTTCTGAAACAGGACAGTGAGTTTGTGTGGGATGCAGTCCACGACAAGGCGTTCCAAGAGATGAAGAATCTCATTACACAGCACCCAGGTCCAGTACTCTCATATTTCGACCCGCAGAAAGAGCTGCGACTCCAAGTGGATGCATCCAAAAGTGGCCTTGGGGCTGTCATGCTCCAAGATGGCAAACCAATTGCCTATGCGTCCAAGTCACTCAACAGGACTGAAGAAAACTACGCACAGATAGAGAAGGAGCTCTACGCTGTGGTCTTCGGCTGCAAGAGGTTCCACGAGTACATGTACGGATGAAAAGTGATTGTGGAGTCAGACCACAAGCCTCTGGAGGCAATACTAAAAAAGCCACTGGCAGCAGCACCACCCCGGCTGCAACGGATGATCCTGGCGCTCCAAAAATACGACATCCAAATCATCCACCGCCCCGGTAAGGACATACCGGTGGCCGACACACTGTCACGCAAGTCAATAGAACACCACGACAGTGACCTACAGGAAGGGATGGAGGCCCAAGTGCACACAGTCCTCAGCAACATCCCTGTGAGCGACACAAGACTCACAGAAATCAAGCAGGAAACAGCGCAAGATCCACAGCTCACCGCACTCAGACGAGCCACACTCACTGGCTGGCCAGACACAAAGAAAAAGTGCCCGCCCAGCATCCAGGAATACTGGAACCACAGAGCAGAAATCTCAGAAATGGACGGTATCCTGTTCAAAGGTGAGAGAATCATTGTCCCCCAAAAGCTTCGCAAGGACATGATACAGCGCATCCATGCCAGCCACCTTGGCGTGGAAAAAAGCAAATGCCGAGCAAGAGACTTACTGTTCTGGCCTGGCATGGGGAAACAGATCGAGGATGCGGTAGCAGACTGCAGCATATGCCAAGAACGGCGCAGCGCAAATGCAAAGGAACCAATGATGTCACACGCCATACCCGAGCGGCCGTGGCAAGTGATAGGCACAGACCTATTCACATGGAACTCACAGGACTTCATAGTCAATGTGGACTACTACTCCAGATTCTTCGAGCTAGAAAGACTTTACAGCTGCACCTCATCTGCCGTCATCATGAAGCTGAAAGCAGCAATGGCTCGACACGGAATCCCCGAGACTATCATCAGCGACAACGGTCCGTGCTACAGCTCTGGTGAGTTCCGCAACTTCTCACAGACATGGGGTTTCTCACACACCACCACAAGCCCCCACTACCCACAGAGCAACGGCCTCTCCGAGAAGACTGTCCAGACGGCCAAACGCATCCTGGACAAAGCCAAAGCTGAGAACAAAGACCCCTACATGAGCTTACTGGAGTATCGCAACACACCGGTGAACAACCTGAAATCACCGGCACAGCTACTGATGAGTCGGAGGCTGCAGTCCATTCTCCCATCAACAGCAAAACACCTGCAGCCACAGATCGCCAGTCAGGAGGATGTTCACAAAAGGAGAGAGGTATGTCAACAGCGCCAGCAGGCATACTACAACCGAACAGCCAAACCTCTGCCCCACCTGCCCGCAGGCACACCAATCCGCTTCCGGCAGGAGGATGGATCCTGGAGACCTGCAACTGTGGAAAGACCAGCGAACACAGACAGGAGCTACCACATCCAAACCAAAGAAGGTCAGATCTACCAACGCAACCGTCAACACCTGCGACAAAGCAGAGTGAACACTCACACTACACACACACACACTTCACAGCAGACTGTTACCAGCGCTAACAACAACACACAAGCCCATCAGCAAGAGCATGCTGAACCTCCAGACACGTACAATCAGCGACAACCAGACACACAGCCTGGTTACACCACGAGGTCAGGTCGCACGATCAAACCAAGACAAATCCTTTACTTATGAATGTTAAAAAAAAGAGAATTTTACACCAACCTGTACTATACCTGCTATGTTTTGAAAAGAAATATTTACAGCGTTCACTTACCTTGTGTACCTACCTGCTGTTTGCAGTTACCAGTAATGAAATGAAAAAAAAAGATGAAATGTTATTACGGTGTCACATTTAGACAGTGAAGGAAATGTTTTACACTACTTGTTGCAGTCCAGTTATATAAGAGTTCCACTTTCATATTCTTTCTTATTAAGATTGTATTCGCTTATAAACGTGCTCAACGTGGTCTGTATCTCTGCAGAGAAAGCAGCACTTTTCAGAAAAAGGGAGATATAATATTTGCTAGTAATATTTGATTTGCTAATGTCCCTTACGGCTTTCCGTAGCGCCACAACAAAGTCACGGGAGGTACGTAACAACGTCAGTCAGAATCCGGTCGGTGAATAAACACCCAGCACGAGAGAAGTCGTCCTTGCTTTATTAATGTTATAAGTTAACATAGCCAGAGGGCACAGATCATTACAGAGAGCACTGCCCAAAACGCCGCTCCAACGCGCTGGTTAACTCGCCGTAATCAGTCCTCTCGCTAGCATCCAACAACAGCAGGCAAGACAGCGCGTCGTCCGTCAAACAAAGAGCAAGTTGGAGGACTCTGTGTTCATCCGACCAAGGGCTCGCCCGGGCTAATAGTTCAAATGGGGCACGGAAAGCCTCCCAGCTCGATTTGCCGCTGTACTTAAGCGTTTTTATGCCTACCGATTTATGCAGCGCCAGGGCGCCGCCATCTTTGTTTACCTCAGTGCCCGAAACTCTTGACGGCTTTTCCCGCGGGTGGTGTGGCGCGGAATAGCAGCCGATATCTGAGCCCCCAGCAGCGGCGAAGCATGGCTTTCCCATTGGTGTAGGCTCTCGTTTCGACCACGCGCCCCCCCGACGATCGTGCGGAACCATCGACCGGGAATGAGAACAGCCTCAACCATCATATGCATGCCCGGCGTCATCTTCCTCTGCCTTGATAGGCACCGAAGGCTCCATCTCCAGCACCGACGACGCTAACAAGGCAAGTGTCCAGTCAACAGCTAGCGTTAGCTCTCCGGCTTATAGCATGTGCTTACGGTCCAGTGTTAAGTTTACTTCTGATACCAGTTGTAGCGCACACCGCTATTAGAAAACACACTTCAAGATGTACAACTGAGCGTTGCTTTATTCACGGATGTTGTCAGCCCCAGCCACGCTGTACACACCGCCATTAAACCCGACTCACAGCTAGTGGTGGGTAGAGTAAACAAAAACGGTATTCAAATAAAAGTATTGTTACTTTATAATTATATTTACTCAAGTAAAAGTAAGAATAGTTGTAAAAATAACGATTTGAGTAAGAGTAAAAAGTACCACATGAAGAAACTACTCAAGTAGTGAGTAACTTCATTAGATGAGCTTTATGACATCAGTTACATTCAAACAGGGCCTCGACGGGTAATAACAAATGTAGTTTATAGTAAACGTTATTTGTCATATCCAGAACCAGACAAATGACAAAATAAGTGCTCTTAAGCACTTGTTAATATCTTAAACAACAAGAAAAAAAAGATGTGTCATTGAATCCTCAGAGGCTTGGACGCAATCTACATCGTGTGTGTGTGTGTGTGTGTGTGTGTACACACATGCATTCAGTGTACAAATGTAAAAACTTAACTATTTTTCACATATTTTCCTAAAACATGTTATGAAAGTAATAACGTTACATGAATGTATCAGAATACGAATTCAGCCGGTAATAACAAATGTGAAGTGCACATACGGTATACTGTTGTTTAAGTGCCATATATAGATATAGATAAATGAAAATACATATGTAAACTATATCACTCTCTCAATGAGAGGCTTGGATGAAAGTCAGTTCAAACCACACGCCACACGCCGATCACTCTGTGGTGTGTGATTGGCTGGTAGGCTACCGTATCTTATCTCTCACTGTCGGAAAGTCGCTGTCTTGAGTGTGAGCTCGGCTGAATGTAAAAATTATTTAACGTATTAGTGAAAGTAGCGAGAGGAATGTAGCCCAATGTAACGGAGTAAAAGTACATATATTTTATTACAAATGTACTCGAGTAAGAGTAAAAAGTATTCTGCAAAACAGCTACTCCTGGAAGTACAGTTTATTTTAAAAAGTGCTCAAGTACATGTAACGGAGTAAATGTAACACATTACTACCCACGACTGCTCACAGGTCGTCTCTCGCTCCAAAGACCCCACCCACTAACCCTTGACCCAGCAACAGTGTACCACCCCCTCGGAACTGCAAAATAATCTCCCCCAACTATGTGCAACTAACACTTATACCCCCCCGGTGAACCTGAACACGCAACAATATTAATCGGACACACAAAAGAAATCCCACATGTTTAATGGACTGCCCCCCCCTCACTTGTGAAGCTGAAGTGACGAGCAACTGAAAAGTTTTGTTTCTCCAGAAGCCCTTGAACATAAGATGGAAGGCAGTCCATGATGATAACTAAACAATTATTACTGCGTTCATATTCATATCACACACACCATATGCACTCCTGTAACTTTCACCAGCAAAAAAGAATTAAAAAAAAACCCAAAACAAAGTGCGGTGATGGCGGTAATGAGCTTGCAGTCATGCGGTTATCGTCACAGCCCTAGTTGTCGGTACTCTTCACCACCATATGGGATTTACAGAGCAGCCGCAGGAATGTGTGGATGAGAGTCTGCAGGCAGGCGTGTGCCGATAGAAGCTCAACAGCTTAAGCATGAGACAGCTCTTGCATAAGATGAAAAAGTAAGCTGATGATGTGTTGGTTCATCTCTTACTTTCAGCCCCACCACTTGCCCCCATCATGTACCTGTGCTCCCTCAATCATCGGTTGTATAGCCATCACCTCATGGGTCTGGTTGATTTGTGGGATTGCTTTGCTTTGCCCTTTTTGCTCCCTGTCGGGCCTGTGCAGCTACGCTGCCTCCTCACTCAGTGGTTCCTACCGCCTCTCATCACACAGAGAAGGGGTTGAGAAGAGAGGCCTTTTATGCTGGAAAAGTGGAACGGTGTCCACCTTCCCTCCCTAAGTACACCAGTAATTTCATTGTATTACTGCCAGGTAATATAGGAACCAGGTGGGGCTGGTGTGGGTGGGTAAATATAGAATGGTTTACTGATTCATGCATTGTACCTGTGAGTTTGTCAACCCTGCAACATCTGATACCAGTTTGATGCTTGCAATAGAAGCTAATAAGTTCATGTATATCTGCAAAAACAAAAAAAAAAACCTGGAAAATATGGACTTTATGCATATCACGCAATGTAAAGCAGCTGTTTGATTGGCTCGTTTGTTTATATCAGGGTTTCTCAATCAATCAATCAATCACTCAATCAATCAGATTTTATTTGTATAGCACTTTTCATACAAAAAAATGTAACGCAAAGTGCTTCACACAATAAAGCAATAAACCCCCCCCCCCAAAAAAGTACAGGCAACTTTTATAAAGTACAGACAAGTTTAAAACTGATTTAGTAAAATAAATAAATGTATCATAAACACTGATCAATTAAAAGTAACAACAGAGCAGAATATATAAAATAGCAAAATATATAAAACACACATTATGAATGTAGCTGTAGGCTGTTTTAAAAAGTAAGGTTTTTAACCTGCTTTTAAACCTTTTAAACCTGCTTTTATCTTCACGCAGTGCAGTTACCCAACATTGACAGAGGGAAAAGTCAGGCAGGTTGTTCATCTGAGAAGGGGCTACTATAATTTGAAAGGACCAAGGAGGTAGTCTCTTGAAAAGAAATCAAATTAAAACGGGGATCGCCGGTTCGAATCCCCGTGTTACCTCCGGCTTGGTCGGGCGTCCCTACAGACACAATTGGCTGTGTCTGCAGGTGGGAAGCCGGATGTGGGTATGTGTCCTGGTCGCTGCACTAGCGCCTCCTCTGGTCAGTCGGGGCTTCCGTTCAGGAGGGGAGGGGGAACTGGGGAATAGCGTGATCCTCCCACGCGCTAGGCCCCCCTGGAGAAACTGTTCACTGTCAGGTGAAAAGAAGCGGCTGGTGACTCGACGTGTATCGGAGAAGGCATGTGGTAGTCTGCAGTCCTCCCCGGATCGGCAGAGGGGGTGGAGCAGAGACCGGGACAGCTCGGAAGAGTGGGGTAATTGGCCAAGTACAATTGGGACAAAAAGGGGGGGGGGGCAAAAAACAAAACAAACAACAACAAAAAACATATTGGTGCCTGGCTTCTATGTGCCACAAAGAATAAGCCTGTCAAGTTTCATGAACATCGGACATACACACTAGCAAATATTAGCTACTGCATTTTGATTGGCTGTTTGGCGGCCATTTTGTTTTGCAATGTAGCCAAATAGGTCCAAGTATAAATATACCAAATTTCAGATTTTTTTGCTCAAACGGTTTTTGATATATTGACATGTGTCAGTTGTAGCGCCCCCTATGGACGAAACTTCAAACAAGTTGGCATGCTTCCAAAGAATGTTTAAGTTTGGACAATCACATCACTAGATACAGGCAATAGATATGGACCACATCTTAAATTTTGATTGACATGTTCGAAATGGAATGACATACCAAAATTCTTTCGACAGCTTTTTATCAGCATTATCTGCAGATGACGCATACCAAATGTCATGCGAATTGGATGAACAGCCTCATACTAGTTCAAGCAGTATTGCAGCAGTTTTTGAGATATTGACATGTGTCAGTTGTAGTGCCCCCTATGGACGAAATGTCTCAAAATTTGGATGCTTCCAAAGAATGTTGTGGTGATTGTGCGTGACATGTTTCGTTAAGTTTGGACAATCACATCACTAGATATAGGCAATACAATCACTATGGGCCACATGTGTCAGTTGTAGCGCCCCCTATAGATGAAATTTCTCAAAATATGGCATGCTTCCAAAGAATGTTGTGCTGATTGTGCGGGACAAGTTTCGTTAAGTTTGGACAATCACATCACTAGATATAGGCAAGACAATCACTATTGGACCACACCTTAAATTTTGATTGACATGTAACTTCGAAATGGAAAGGCATATCAAAATTCTTTCAACAACTTTTTGTCAGCTTTGTCTGGAGATGACGCATACCAAATTGTATACGAATCGGATAAACAGCCTCTGACTAGTTCATTTTACTTTCACTTCCGGGTTTTTTAAAATGGCGGGACATTTGGCAGGTGGAAATTGGCCGTAATGGGTGCATTAGATTCGGGAGCTTCCAAGGAATTAGAGGGAAAAAAAGAATTTCTCAAAATTCCATACAGAGCCCGAGATATGACCCAAAATGTAGAAATACCAGGACAGGAGCCGATGCGGAAACAACAACAACAATAAATAATAATAATAATAATAATAATAACAATCCTTAAGGAAAAAAAACAGTAGGGACCCCTAAATTATTCCAAGACTAATGCCACCTCTATCTAAAGCTGCTTTGTGAAATGGTTTCCCAGGAGAGGATAAAATAAATGGAGAAAGGAAGATGTTAAGTCTTGGATATCCGATAAAAGAGCATGCAAAACCTCCAAAATTAATCTCTCTGTCTCTGTCTCTGTGTCTGTCTCTCTTTGTCGCTCTCTCTCTCTCTCTCTCTCTCTCTCTCTCTCTCTCTCTCTCTCTCTCTCTCTCTCTATCTCTCTCGCGCTTCAATTCAGTTCAGTTCAATTCAATTCAATTCAATAACGCTTTGTTGGCATGACTGCATTAATTACAATGTTGCCAAAGCAGGTGACAGCGAAACAAGTCAACAGAGTACCAGACTTTACCTCTGTCCCTCAATCAATCACACACATCTCATACATACTACACATACTCACACAGACATACACTGACAATATCCATGGCTCCTGGGCAACTTAACTGGTGCAAATGGTAGAAGAAAACATGTCAACTCATGCTGGCGTGCAGAGTACCAGAAGAAATGAATCTTTGTCTACCGTGGCTAAATGAGATTCATGATCGTGTCAGGTATAGGCTGCAGTCACAGGCCACAGTAGACTCCATCACAGCTATTGGAGATAGGAGGCGTAGCTATATAATGAGTCGCAAACAGTTTTCTTGCGTGCTCGTCCTGGCCGTGAATGGAGACACAAAAATAGCTGTGACAATATGACAGTGGCTACATTGTGACAAACCAGCAGACAACTCTGCAGCCTCGTCACAGAGAGTGCATTCAATTTTTTGATAATTATAACAGGAAAATTTCTTCTTGTTTTGATCTGAAGTACACCTGTGTTTTTTTTCCGACAGGATTTGAACCTCGGAACAGCTATGAGAATGCGTTCAGACAAGTCCAGGAGAGGATGTTTGAGGGATATGGACGTCAACACACTCCTGCTGCATTCCACACGAGCTTTATGGCCACATAACTCAGCTTACGTTGACAGCTTTACAACCAAATGCAGACATATAGTAAAGTGTATAGAAATGACAGGAAGGAAGGTGGGCTTCTGAAAGGGATCCAGTTTTCTCCAATGATGCTGGCAATTTCTACATTGTATCCCATAAACTGCCATTTGATACCTGTTAAAAAAAACGTTAATGGTGTAATTAGGGTTATTTTGCACTGACTAGCTGAGCTTGCCTGTTGCTAGGAGGGAAGAATATATTCCAAGACACCGAGACACTGAAAACCAGGGTCTGCATACTGGTGCCATGCACTTTACATTGCAATAGCTCTTACATCGTCTTTAGAAACAGACGAGTGTGCTTTATAATGTTATTTTCAAATAAATGGAGCTAAAAATAATTTCCAGTATTCTGTTTTCATTGCATGCAAATAGCTTACAGCAGCCAATAAATACACTTTTTAAAGACTGCAGTGAAGTTATTTTCATTTTGCTTGTGTTTAATAAGACAATTGCCATTTCAAGAAAGCAGTTGAACGACTTAGAGTACTCGTGACCTGGTTAGCTTTAAATATTAAATGTTTCTGATACTTCTGTTATGGCAGACGCAATGAAGACATGAAGGGAAGAAGAAGCATTTCTAGCTTCCTTGCAAAGATGTTTTTTTTGGGGGGGGGGGGGTCCATAACACTCAGTCTCACAATCTGCAAGTGACTGTTCTTTGCTCACATCTCGGAGGAATCCGACTCACAAATGGTGACGATGGCTCGAAAATGTGATCCTCTACTTAATCAAAATGGTAATCAGTCGCATTTCCACAGATTAGTCCGGCTCTGCCTCAGTAGTCTAAAGTAAAAAAGGAGAAATCCCATTATATCTGAAATACACTGCTTCCACAAGAAGCCTCTCGTGTTTTGGCGCAGACATTTCATTTATGATGTATTTATGTTACTTTTATTGAAAAAAAAAGTTACGTTAATCTTGTTTCACTGTCTCGGACGCCTTTTTGTATTCGAACACGTTTTACCTCTACGAACAAGTCACATCCGGCTGGTGTTTCTTCTTACTAACACTGAAAAGCACACACAACGTGATAAAAAAAGTACACATTTCTAAACACGTTTTATTTTTACCTCTTTTTTCATTTTTTGCATTGAAAAACAAACTATGCACAGATTAAAGCGCGTTTGAGAAATGCAGGCGCAACAACGTAGTTCATCAGAACAAACTGTCAGGTCACTGCCCCTTTAAGGTGTGTTGTCGAGACACCGGGAGGGTGACAGACTGAGGACCGTGAAGAAGCCATCGGTCGTCTGGCAACGAGAATGGCGCTACGTTGCTTCTAAGTTTGACTGCATGTCTTTACAACTTTTATTTTATTCCTAATTAATCTGAAATACTCGGGTAGAAAATTAAAAGAAAAAAAAACGATTCGGTAAGTGATATGGCAGGTGTCGACGGGCGCTATTAACACCGCGATGATGATGATGATGACGATGATGATGATGGCTTAAACTTTCTTGACAGTTTGCGAAGTTTAGTTGGGATAAAGTCGTATTTAGACAACTTTCTCCGGCTTATTTGGTATCTCAGCTGCTGAAACAAAAACCCAAGACGCGACTGTGTAACGACGAGTCGGAACACTTTGCCCCAGCAGTTATTGGGTCACAAGAGCCCGTCTCATACGACTCGTCGGCGAAGGCTTAACTGTTCATCGAGTGTTCCTGGTTTGAAAAAGGCCTACCTCCCATGGAGCCTCACACAGCGAAGCAAATATTTGCCGCACAAAATCTCGTATAGCTTAATTGCGTACATAGCCTCTCCGTTGTTGACTAATGACGATGACGTTGTGTGCCATCAGTCGTCACTGCAAGGCACACCTACATTTTGAAGGACTGAAATGTCACACGATGTTTTTTTCCCTGCGCACCAGTGTGTACAATATAGAGTCCAGTACAGTGGTATGGGACCATGTGTATGAGGGTTATTCTCCCAACCATACACTACACCGGACCGTTTCACTAATTAGTTCTCCACTGTCTGAATGAAAGTGTGCTAATTGGCGAAAATGCAGGGTTGGAAAACCTAGATGTACATGGCCCTCTATGGTGCACAACACCCACTGTCTGATAAGTGTAACCGAGAGAGGATGCCAAGAGCGCTGCTGAAGGTTTTGGAAACTGCTAATGTATGCATCTTGCAAGATGCTATTTGTGTGTGTGTGTGTGTGTGTGTGTGTGTGTGTGTGTGTGTGTGTGTGTGTGTGTGTGTGTGTGTGTGTGTGTGTGTTTGTGTGTGTGTGTGTGTTTGTTACTGTAGATAGCGATATAGCCAGAGAGAATCCTGTTGTTATGCTGCAGTTTGGTTCTGCTCATTTTACATCTTAAGTCATTATCTCCTTCTTCCCATTCGAACTAAACATGTTCAATTCAAAACTCTCATAAGAATTGAATGACTGTTGACATAACCGGGCAAAATTGGAAGGACTCTCATGTTATCATAGACTCTGGGAATGGATTGAGGTTTAGCACACTGAAAATCAATTTTATACTGTAGTGTATTTTCCCAGGATATGAATAAATTTACATCTCCGTTCATAGTGCAGGAATGGTGTAAAAAGTGGAACAAAAGTTGGGCAGTAAAGCGTTCAGTTTTGTGCCTTCATCATTTCATGTTTGCCGTGAAATCATAGTGACTCATCTGCCCAGCTGCTTGACACTATAGAGCACAAAACTGCCTGTCCACCAGCTAACTCAGTCTCTCTCTCTCTCTCTCTCTCTCTCTCTCTCTCTCTCTCTCTCTCTCTCTCTCTCTCTCTCTCTCTCTCTCTCTCTCTCTCTCTCTCTCTCTTTCTTTCTCTCTTCTCAGTCTTGTGTAGTTTTACTGATTCAGTCACACTGAACAGTGTGCTTGCAGATTCTTTCCTATACTGGCTCCCACCTGCTCTTCCAGTATTTCCCTAATCTCTATCAGGTCCACTTCCAATCCGTTCTGTGCATAACTGTAGTCCACTGACTTTTGGTTTCTACCGCAGCAGTCATGCCAGTTTCCTGTTTGTTGGCATGTGCTATTGAGAATGGCATATTTTTCACGATGCCTGCAAGATTTACCATGGATAAATGTCAACGACATGCACTGAATTGTCGACAAAGTTTCACCTGCACCTACCAGTAAACAGGTGAAAAGTTTCAAGTTATACATATCAAGTTACGTCCACAATTATGAGGATGAGTATATAATTGTTATACAATTATGAGGATGAGTATATAATTGTGGATGTAGCTTGATATGTACAATTTGAAACTTTTCACCCGTTTGCTGGTAGGTGAAGGTGACAATTTGTTGACAATTCTGTGCATGTTGTTGGCATTTATCCATGGTAAATCTTGCAGACATCGCGAAAAATATGCCATTGTCAATAGCACGTGCCAACAAACAGGAAACTGGTATGACCGCTGTAGTAGAAACCAGAAGTCAGTGGACTACAGTTATGCACAGAGCCGATTGCATTAGATGTTTCTCTGTCTGAGATAGGGCTGCACAATTAATTGTATATTAATCGCAATTTCAATAGTGTAATCACTCCAGGTCATGATATTATACTAACGTGGCCAGGGGTGATTATTCCCGCTGGGTTTATCTCGCTCTGATGTGAAGATTTGTATGTGTAACGTTTGCCACCACAGAAGCGTTATAGAATACATTATAAATGTAAAGGCAGTTGTCTGTTGATTTGAAAATACTCAAGTGGAATAAAACAATTCTGTTCCCCAAAACTGATGAATACTTGTGATCACGGTATGTAGCAAAAATAATTGTGCTAGTCATTTTAACCATAATCATGCAGCCCTGGTCTGAGATACCGCTACCTTCATTGATGTTTACTTGAAAACTCTGAGCCTAGATTGTCAATATTTACTCAAGGGAAACTTTTCACCTTGGTAGTTTAGACATCCGTTAACATAGCTGACAGGCAGCTACATGCATTTTGAACCTTTATTGTGGCAGATTTTGAGCTTGCTGTCATGTGATAGGTCTATCAAGTGATGGCATGCCTGCTAAACACTGTACAGTCTGAACACAGTCTAACAACCCCTCTATCTCATTTTTGGCTGGATCCAGCCTGCGGGGCCAGCCCTACAACTGCAAATGTTTGTCAGTGATCATGTTAGAGTCAGTGTTGCCAGAATGGTTTGATGTTTCCCAGCCAAATAAGTGCTCAAAAGCTGGCCAAACTGATAAAAAACAAAAAAACGCTGAAATATTAGAGATAACAAACAATACAAATTAATTCATAAACAATAGCAACAATATTGTGTCTCACCACAATACTTCAATATTGCATAATAATAAAACAACCATTTAGGTATTTGCAAGTGCCCTAGAACACAGATACGACGCAACAGAATACATCCCAATTTGCAACAAGAAAACTTCTGCCCCCTCCCTAAAAATAAAGGGACAGCTTAAATACTAGAAATAATATTACATTACATAACATTACAGCCATTTAGCTGACGCTTTTATCCAAAGCGACTTACAATAAGTGCATTTAATGTAGGAAATCAGGGGAACTACAAGTCATCAGAGGTCATAAGTGCATCTTCTCTCTAAACAAGCATCTAAGAGCAAATCCAGTGCTAAAGTAAAAGCGCGAGAAAGAGTTTTTTTTTAACTGAGTGAATACAATAAGTGTTATGAGCAAGTAACAGGGTAGTAGTTCTTGAAAAGGCGAGTTTTCAACCTGCACCAAACGATGGGCAGCAACTCTGCTATCCTGACATCAGTGGGGAGTTCATTCCACCACTGTGGGGCCAGGACAGAAAAGAACCGTGGCTGGGTCGATCGGCAGCAGGGGCCTCTGAGTGACAGGGCAACCAGGCGTCCCGAGGCAGCAGAATGAAGTGGTCGGACGGGGGTGTAGGGCTTGACCATGGCCTGAAGATAGGAAGGAGCTGTTCCTTTCACTGCCCTGTAGGCTAGCACCAGAGTCTTAAACTGGATGTGAGCAGCTACTGGGAGCCAGTGTAGGGACATGAGAAGGGGAGTTGTGTGAGAGAACTTAGGGCGGTTGAACACCAGACGAGCTGCAGCTTTCTGAACAAGCTCCAGAGGTCTGATGGCTGACGCTGGGATGCCAGCAAGGAGGGAGTTGCCGTAGTCCAGCCGGGAGATGACCATAGCCTGGATGAGCACCTGTGCTGTCTCGTTGGTGAGGAATTGGCGAATCCTCCTGATGTTATAGAGGAGAAATCTGCAGGAGCGAGCAACTGATGCAACGTTTGCAGCAAACGACAGTTGGTTGTCCAGAATCACACCCAGATTCCTCACAGTCCGAGTTGGTGTCACCACAGTGTTGTCAATGGTGATGGCCAGGTCTCGGTGTGGGCAACCTTTCCCCGGGAGGAACATCAGCTCTGTCTTGTCCAGATTGAGCTTCAGGTGGTGTATCACCAACCACTCTGAGATGCCAGTCAAGCACGCAGCAATGCGCGTCTCTACTTGTGTGTCAGAGGGAGGGAAGGACAAGATCAGCTGGGTGCCATTGGCATAACAATGGTAAGAGAAGTCATGCGAGCAAATAACAGAACCCAGCGATGTCGTGTACAGGGAGAACAGGAGAGGACCTAGAACCGAACCTTGTGGAACGCCTGTAGTCAGTCTGCGAGGCTCCGACACAGATCCCCTCCATGTCACCTGGTAGGAGCGACCCGTCAGGTAGGATGCAAACATTGAGAGTGCAGAGCCTGTGACACCCAGCCCCTCGAGGGTAGAGAGGAGGATCTGGTGGTTCACTGTGTCGAACGCAGCTGACAGGTCCAGGAGTATCAGGACAGAGAAGAGAGAGTTTGCTCTCGTAGAGTGCAGCAATTCTGTCACTGCAAGGAGGGTCGTCTCTGTTGAGTGACCCACCTTGAACCAAAACTGGTTCGGGTCCAGGAGGTTGTTCTGGTGGAGGTACAAAGAAAGTTGGTTAAAGACAGCACGTTTGAGAGTTTTGGATAAAAAGGGTAGAAGGGAAACCGGGACATGGAGAGGTGAGGGAGGGTTCAGAGGGTGGGCTAGCGCAAGGAGCGCTAACCAGGTGGTGAGAAAAGGAGGATCTGATGTCGTTTACCTTCTTGTCAAAGAAGTTAGCGAAGTCATCAGGGAGGAGGGAGGAAGTAGGAGGAGGAGGTGGGGTTGAAGAAGTGTAGAGAAGGTTTCAAATAGTTTCTTAGGCTTAGAGGCAGAGGATTGGATTTTAGAGCGATAGAGGGCAGCTTTAGCAGCAGAAAGGGAGGAGAAGAAAGTGAAAAAAAGAGATTGGTGAGCCGTAGTATTCTTCCAGTCTCTGCCAAGCCATCATCAATCCGACCTGAGGGTGACTGCTTTGAGTCTCCGTGCCTGTTCCAAAGACTCCTTGCCAAACCATTTAATGAGAAGATCAAGTTCTTCTCCCGCTGACAGGCACAGGCCTGTGATGGCTCCATTGAAGGTGGACTTCCATGCCCAGTAATTATCTGGCTTGTCATCAAAATTGGTCAACCCTGAGGTCACAAACCGGCTCCGTGCAAGAAACCTGACGAGGTCATTGGTGGTGGAGGTGTAAGGGGTGCCTGGGCTGACCGCTCTGTTCTGGTTATTATTAGGATCACTGATGGGTTGTTGTTGATCTCTCTTGTCCGCTCCTCCATCGTTCTGCCAGAGCGGCTCCATTTTCATGGGAAGGGGCTGTAGAGTGGGATAGATGTAGCAGGCTGCTGGGTGTGATTTGTGACTTGGAGCTCATGATAAGGTGAGGCATGTGAGCTGAATGGGTTGGACTTCAGGCTGGTTTGGTCCAGTACATAGTGTTCTATATGCTGAAGTCGTGTCTGGGGTGAGAGATGATTAGAGGCTCTTCTGCTACATGACTGACGGTCTTGGTCAATCAAACCTGACTCCAGTATTTCTGCTTCAATCCGTGCAGCATCCATTTCCTTTTCTACTTGAAGAGCCTCTAGGGTGGCTTCTATGCGGACCTTTTCCACTGATAAGTCAGCTTCCAGGCGGGCTTTCTGTAGTTTAAGTTCCATCTACCTCTGAGCATAGGCCATCTTGGTGATACCTGCCTCAGCCTTGGCTCGTGCTTTGGCGATGGCGAGTGATGATTTGGAACTACTTGATGATTTGGAGGAACGAGAATGTAATGAGTGGAGGTCCTCTTCTGTGACACATTCTTCTAGCACTTTAGCGCCTCCTTCTGCCACGGTGAGAGAAGATGTGTGGGCTCACTGAAGTGAGGATATCAGGGGAGGGTGTCGTGGAGGCTTGCTCAATGCCTGTATGACAGTCCTTCAGTCTCTTATCCAGCCGCTCCCTTCTTACAGCTTGATAGGCTGTTTTTTCACTGTACTGGTCTCGGAGGATCTGAGCAATAACCCAACTATCCAGTCAGCTAAACTCTTCGGCAATCAATCATTTCAGGAGGTGGAGTGACGTTTATGATGTTTACTTGCCAAAAGGGGAAACTGAAATATACAAACACAATATAACACTGCAGTTACAAAATTGAAGGTACTACAAAGTAAGTACACAAAATGAACACATAAGACATATCAAAGGTACAAATAAGAGTGCCTCAGTGCACAAAATAAGAGCTGTAGACTAGCCAATATACAGATAGGTATAACGTAGCATACAGCTAGCAAAGGGGAACATGCTAACACATAGCAAGCTAGCACAAACCAACACGGCATAACATACTACAGATAAAACAAAAAAATGAATGGGATAGACTTTATAATGCTGTAGTAAATATAGGTCACATAAACTGAAATACTTAAAACATTGTGTGTATCAAGACGTAAGAATCAAGGATGGCGGATAACCTTTTGCGGCACACACAATGCACTGGTAAGATGGTATAACACTTCCTGATTACAATTTGCCGGTCACAAAGGAAGTACTTCAAAATAAAAGTCAGTCGACAGAATAAAAGTCTCAACTTAAACAATGACTAACAGAGTCTAGAACACACAGTAAAAACAAAAGATACAGACCCTCCCTTTTTCAGAAATTAAGAAGCAACTGGTTTTCTACAGTGCACAGGACATCTCCATGTCCCCAAACAGAAACAAATTCTTCCAATTTTGAAATCATTTTGAAAAACGTGAACTCAATTTTCATCTGAGCAGCCACTAGACCCCTGAACATGAATGTAGCATCTGTGGACCCTGCGCCTTTCATTTTGTTTCTTCTACTAAGCCAAATGCTAATTTTTGCCTGACCTATCAGAAAATGAACCAAGGTGACACATCTGCTCTGTGCTGCCGTGTACCTAGGACCAAAGACAAACAGGCTGTCTTCAAAAACCTCTCCTGAACTTCTGAGCCACCCCTGCAATACAGAGAAAAGAAGGCTCAATCTGGGGCATCTGAACCCTAAGTTCTGTAGAGTTTCTTCATCATTACAGAAAGAGCAGTCAATTCAAGTCAACTTTATTTGTACAGCCCAATATCACAAATGAAAAATTTGCCTCAGTGGGCTTCACAGCAACACAACATCCTGTCCTTAGATCCTTGCATCAGATAAGGAACAACTCCCTAAAAAAAACCAAAAAAAACCCCAACAAAAAACAAACATAAAAAACCTTTAACAGGGAGAAAAAATAGGAAGATACTTCAGGGAGAGCATCAGAGGAGGGATCTCTCTCCCAAGACGGATGTGCAATGCATGTTGTGTTTACACTATTTACAGAACACAACATTGAAAGAGGATAACATAATTATAATGAAAGGAAAGAAGGAGTCGCATCCATAACCATGGCAAACTCCTTTGGAGTAGTGACTCCTTGCTCTAGGATCTATATGTGCCACATGTCTGTTCGTAGCCACAGCCCCATGTACCACCATCCACTGTAGATCCGCAGTGTGTTTCTCTATGATGGGTTTGTACAGGGACCTCCAGCTGCCTTTGGGCGATGAACCTGGTGTTAACACACTCAACCACCTCGACTCCTGTAGAACGACTAGTGATGTTCTGTTGAGAACATTTACAGTGACTGCATACAAGGCCTTCTTTGATGTACTTGAGAAGTCCTTTACTTCTGGTGTTTTGAAAGACAGAATGGCCCCCTTCACTTCCTCCTGCTCCTCCACTGCTGCACGGATGGACAAAGATGGAAAAATAGGCAACATAACTGGCTGATCCGCTCCATAGTCTGCTACTAGTGCCTCTCTGAAGAAGCCTGGAAGTGCACTGATCACTTCCTCCAACAACCTCTCCATTAAACGAAGAGATTTAAAACCAGTCTCTTGGCTCAAAATGTCAGCCATTTTCCACTGTCCTCCTGATCTGAGACACACTAACTTAGTAAGTCCAGCTGTTGTATACTTACAGAGCTGAGCATCCTGCAGTGTATCAGCAGGTTGTAGAACAGTGGTTCCTCCCCTACACTGCCATAGATCTGGGAGTAGTCTCTTTTGGTGGTTAAGACTGTTCCCCAAGCTCGGAGGACAGCCTGATAGAAAGGTGTCGTAATGAACTCCATGCCAGCTAGGTCCAAAAGGAACAAGTGCTTGTCATAGTTCAGGTTCATAATCCTACAAAGCAACCCAGATGCTGTGTCACTCCAAAGCTGTTGTTTATGATATGATAGCCACTGCACAATTTGAAGGCGAAAGGCTGTGATACGACTGCGGAGGTCAATCAGGCCCTGGCCTCCTTCTAACACTGGTAGGAACAATACAGCAGATTTGGTCCAGTGAAAGTGTAGCTACACTGGTCCAATGAAATAATGGCCACGCATCATACAGATGTCTTTTGAAGATTTATTTTATCTCTCTCTGTCTATCGTCAGCAGACACCGTGAAAACTACAAGAAAATAAAAGACATAAAGTTTGAAATATACAGCTCTCATTCCGTTTATGTCTCTCAAGCTAGTGTCCGTTGATCAACAGGCCCAAACGTTAGCACAACATAAAATATGATGAAATCCAGTAAAATAGCTGAAAATATATCACACTGTCCATGTAAAGCCACATCAACAACATTATATACAAATATAAAACACACGAAGGACAATTACCATGTGCACCTCTTGATCACGTGTAGAATAAAGTTGTTTGGGGGCTGTATACGGAGATGTCTTTCCTCTACATCTATGTTGGTTCTGACCCATAATGCAACGGCTATGCCTTTGACGAAACTCTGGTCATGTGACCCATTACATTCTAACGTCAAATAAACCTTGCATAAAGGGCGTATTTTTTAACTAAATATTGTTTACCGTGTTATATTTCAAATAATTTTTTTTATCAGTGTTACCCCTTTTAACCACTTATTTATTACGTTTTTAATCGTTTTTTTCTCCTTTTTTTATGGCTGAATGAACTCAATGTAACTATCTCTGAGACAGTTACAGAAAGTCTAGACCTCCACAGATAGAAACAGATGAAAGAGGAGGGGGAGTTAACAGATCATTAGAATAGTTATAATTACTTTCACAACAAATATTACTTGGACCGCTACAGGAAATTGCAGATGAACATTTAATATCCAGGCATTCACATTATAGACACTACCACTGACTATCCCTGTAACAAATTGGCCACAATTTCAAACATTGACCATACACGGTCCAGCCAGATACTAGGTTTTGACCTCGTCTTGTTTGTCCAAGTATTCAGTTGTATTTCAATTGTCAGAAGCAGAACATCTAGTCCATTCCACTGAAAAAAGCAGAACAACCTTTCACACAACCCTCCATTGTTCTACTCTCTTGTAAAGTCATATCGAATTATGGTGCTGATGTCATTTTATGTCTTGGCCTAATCTCCATGGTGCATGTTGCACCCAGAAGAATATCCCTAGAATCTGTGGATAAACCCAAAGCCAGAATATCCCTATTGTCTATTGAAAAGCCATTACATGTTTGTTAATCCTCAAATAGCCTTCTCGTTTTCCTTTCTAGATTAATCAATTGCTCAGACTTAGACTTGTCATTGTTCATGCTTTGGGTCCTGTTTGCTTTGCTGCCTTCTGCCTCTATTGCACATCTGCAGTCCTGACATAGCCCCGCTATACAGGGGTAATTTGGACCTTTGTACTTCGTAAAAGCTTTTTCTAAGAAAGAGGCCTGTCTCCCCTGTCTGAAGTAGGGTAATTCAGTGAGGCTGAGGTGACTTATTACAAGGTAGATGATTGCACTCAAGTGTCTGTTACTAAGAAAGTAGCCTAATAAATGCACAATTTTAGAGTGAATAATGGCATACTGCCCATCATTTGTAGCCTGGACCGTATCCATATTTTAACAGAAATTTACACACTTTCAGAATCAGAATCATGTTTATTGGCCAGGTGTGCACAAACATGGAATTTGACTTTGGTTTCGTGGCTCCCTCAGTGTACTTAACATAAAATAACAACACTACAACACAACAAGTCTTCAAATATATACATAAGGATTGACTATATACGGGTGAAATAAGAGGTAATAAGGTGCAGTGGTGCAGAGAATATATCAGAGATGCTGAAATAGATGTTAGCAGGATACTTACATACATGCCTGAAGTAGGTGGACATGACAGAGCGTACCAGTGTATGTACAATGTGCAGTACAGTGTATACAAAATGGCTGGATTTATTGACAGTGTTAAGCATTCATTTGAATGACAACCTGTGGAAAGAAACTGTTTTTTGGGGGTAAAGTGCTCTGTAGCGCTTACCAGAGGGGAGGAGTTGGAACAGGTTGGGACCAGAGTGTGATGGGTCTGCAGCGATGTTACCTGGCCATTTCCTGAGTCTGGAGGTGTTTAAGTCCTGAATGGAGGGCAGGTTGTCACCAATGATTTTCTGTGCAGACCTGACTGTCCATTGTAGTCTGTCCCTGTCCTGTTTGGTGGCTCAACCAAACCAGACAGTGATGGATGTGCCGAGGACAGACTGGATTATTGCAGTGTAGAACTGAATCAGCAGTTTCTGGGGCAGGTTGAATTTCTTGAGCTGGTGGAGAAAGTACATCCTCTGTTGAGCCTTTTTGATGATTGTGTCTTTGATGGATGCCTATCTTAGGTCCTGGGGGATTGTGAAACCCAGAAATCTGTAGGTTTTCACCATAGACACCATACTGTTGAGTATGGTGAGGGGGAGCAGTGTTGGGGGGCTCCTCATGAAGTCCACTGTCATCTTCACTGTTTTGAGTGTGTTCAGCTCCAGGTTGTTATGGCCGCACCAGAGGGCCAGCTGATCAACCTCCCGTCTATATGCAGACTCGTCACCATCCCGGATAAGGCCAATGATGGTTGAGTCAACCACAAACTTCAGGAGTTTAACAGATGGGTCACCTGAGGTTCAGTCATTTGTGTAGAGAGAGAAGAGTAGAGGGGAGAGCACACATCCCGGGGGGGGGGGGGGGCGCCAGTGCTGATTTTCTGGGTGCTGGATGTGATTTTCCCCAGCCTCACCAGCTGCTGCCTGTCTGTCAGGAACTTTTTAATCCACTGGCAAATGGAGGCTGGTACAGTGAGCTTGGTGAGTTTGGAGTGAAGGATATCTGGGATGACGGTGTTGAACGCTGAGCTGAAGTCCACAAACAAGACCCTTGAGTATGTCCCTGGGGAGTCGCGGTGTTGGAAGATGTAGTGCAATCCCATGTGGACTGCATCATCCACTGACCTGTTTGCTTGGTAGGCAAACTGTAGTCCAGCCTCACTGTAAGGCTGAAAGCCCAGTTTTAAGTTTTTTTTTCCATGCACGAACTGTTATCAACATGCAAAGTGACTGCTATAACACGCCATACAATTTAAGTGGACTTTTGTGTCTCTCATATTTAAATCCTAACATGTGACAAGATATAATTAGGACAGTGGAAAGCGCTAGGTGAGTGTTGAATAGTTATGTGATGGTGGCCTAACTAGAAAGTTGAACATGTCAGCTGGAGACTAAGTTGTATCATTAGTGTGACAGTGCTGCTCAGGATTGTTCCTCTTAGTAATAGGAAATAGACAGCAGATAACCTGTTGGGTGTTGGCAGATAGAAAGCCATTTTGGTGGGGGCATTGATAGGAAGCTGAGAATATATTACTCACCAGTGCATGGAGTAAGATGGGACAATGGGGACAAATTGTCTACTAGTTTTGTACTTCATTCTGGACTTAATTTGAGCTCAGCACCTGACCTTTCCTGGTAATGTTATTGTCCTTTCTCTTACCCCCTTTGTTAGTATCTAGAATCCCCCAGAGACCTGTCCTCATCTCTCTTGTTTTTCCTTATCTTCTCCTCTTCATCTGCCCGTCTCCTCTCTCTCTCTTTTTCTCTGCACACTGGGAGTTGTGGTTCGGCGGTCATGTGACTTTTTGTCTCAGCACAATTGCTGGTGTTTGCCATTGGCTGATTTCTTTGAAAGAGCGTTGGTTTCCAGGGTGACAGAGTGGCGGCACCACTTCACTTTTTCTCTGCTGCCGCTCCCCCTCCCCTCTCTGTCGCTGTGAGTCGGCCTGTCTGTGTGTGTTTGTCTCTGCCACTGGCTCCAGTGGATCAGGTAGCGCAGCGGCGCGACACGCACAGACGGTGACGAGGCTGTTTCCTCCCTCTTCCTCCTCTCCCTCTTCTCCTTTTTTTAGGCAGTCAGAAACCATCAGACTGCTGCAGGTGAGTGAAACAAACAGGCTGATTTTCTGAGTTTGTAGTGTTTTTTGTTGTTGTTTGTTTTGGGTTTTTTTTGGAGTTTACTCTTCTACTCTCTTGCGGCTCCCCACATTGCTAAACCGGTCACTGTCATTACTGTAAAAACAATATTAAGTGGCAGCATCAACAAGTAGACACTTGGGGGGGGGGGGGGGGAACGGCAAAACAATTTGTTTGTTCTTTAAAATTACTCAGGGGTACAGCTGAAGAGAAGTCCTTCACATTTGACTTGACAAGTCTTCTTTTTAATGGTAGAAGTCATCATGGTAGCGCCACTTGAGGTTCTCAGGGAAATGCTTCCTCATTTCTGTCACATTATGCCATTACACAATCAAGTGATAATTAACTGATGACAAATAATTCAGAGCTGTCATTCAGATCCAGTTTTAGGGCATGCTATGGCCGCTAACCTACAGCAGGAGTTAGATTTTCACTTCTCGATGCCTTCGTTGTTGTACACCACTGTACCCAAACTACACTGCATTTTTTTACTGCTTGGTTGGATTGCCTTGTATAACAGTCTGTCACGACAGAGTATAACTAAAGTACATAATACACAAAGTCTAGATAGGTCAAACTTTGTCTGTGCTTTCTTGAGAGTGGTGCACCAGGCTTAGTTCTTTTCTATGTTCCATGAAAGATTCAACAGCTGTGTGCTCTCTCTTCCGCTTGCCTCAACATGTCATAGACACGACATGGGACGTGCCACATTGGGCCACTCCATGTAATTTTTGGCTCGGTAACCATCCTGAATTGATGTCTCCTTGACTACCCTGCTTGGGCTGCACCAACCAAATGGCTGTCTCTGTGTTTGGGTTTCCTTGGTTACGCTCAAAGCAGGGTTAAGACCACTCCCTCAGATGCTCTTATCCTGATCACCCAGAGGATCCTCCGCTGAACACATGTGCACGCGCGCGTGCACACACACACAGCGTTGCATCTGCTCTGTGACACTCGAACCCTCACGCTGAGTAGTTGCATGTGAAAGGAGTCTGTCAGCGGCAGCACTGAAAGTTGTGTTGAGAATAATGTTTCTTGGGGTAATGTGTTTGTTAGGTGAACAGACCGTTGTTGTTGATGTGACACAT
The DNA here is from genome assembly GCF_029633865.1 of Lampris incognitus. Classification (NCBI taxonomy): domain Eukaryota; kingdom Metazoa; phylum Chordata; class Actinopteri; order Lampriformes; family Lampridae; genus Lampris; species Lampris incognitus. The sequence continues at coordinate 44,863,878 of NC_079216.1, forward strand.
GTATGAATACACTTTGCTGCCAATTTTTGAATCCCCTAAGGGTACGCTATTGTCCCTTTTTTAAACTGTTGGACGTAGAAGATCAGGTTGTTGCCCTCTTGGCCATTTAACTCAGGTGTGGTGTCTAGACTCTTAGTGCAGCCATTCGGGCTTGTTAAAAAGATGGGCTGTTTGCCTGTCCGAGGTCAGACTGTAGGCCTCAGGTTGCATGTCTTTTATTACCTACAAGTTAAATTTAAAAGCTGCAAGATGGAGAGGCACCCCGTTACTCAAGAGTGTAAATTACACTTTAATTTAAGAAAGTGGAGCCAAACATTTGAATAATGAGCTATATCTATTAAATCTTTGGTGTCTGATAGTTGACTTGAAAGTATTTGTTTATTGAAAGGCTCACAATGGGAGGAGGAAGCAGGGCTGAACTTGGTTCCATCGATCCATTGTCTGTTGTTGCATGGCTGATGCAAGCGAGAGGAAACTGGCAACTGATGCTTTTTGTTGCTTGTGATAGGGGCTGCTATGATGTCATCACTGCTGACCCAACAATCCTCACATTTCTGATGATGATATTATGCAGAAATGGCTGGGTATCTCTGGGAGATATGTGGAGGGGACTCAGACTTCTACACATGTGGCCTCTGTCTTGGCTCTAATTAATAATAATCACACACACACACATACACACACACACACACACACACACACACACACACACACACACACACACACACACACACACACACACACACACACACACACAGAACACATCATTAATTCAGTCTCACACACATTACCACTTCAGCGTGTAATCAAACCCTCTACCACCAGATGAAGATGGTGATGGCCGCCATACCGGCCTTATTTAAATTCACTCGGTTTTTTAAGTGTCTGCTCTGCTCTTCAGGATCTGATGAGTCCTTTTTGCATGCTCTCTTTCTCGGTGTGAAAACTACAGGTTTACTGCAAATGTGTTATGACCAGAGGGAAAAGGCTCCTTTATGTCTGTGTCAGCTTTTTTTTCTTCTCTTTTTTACATTTCTTTATGCGTGCGTATTTGTGTCTGCACACGCAAAACCTTACAGGGAGGTGAAGTCTATGGGTGAATTCAGCATCATCGCTCAATTCCCCACCATAGCACAGCTAGGACTGTGCTTTGATCCAGCAAAGCCACAGAAGGGGAGACACAGCCTAGCCCAGTGCAGCGAAAGCTTTTAAGAGCCATTGTTCCTGCAGGTGTTTAGATAGCCATTTCCCCTAGACAGTCAAAGGACCAGGCTAGTATTCTTTACAGAACAGAAAAAAAAACAGACAGGTTCAGAGGGCGTAATAGCCTAGCCTATATGGGGGGACAAATATAAAAACATTCAGTTCAGACCCACAAACTTAAGAATACTAGCCAACAAGTTGGACAATCTGGGTATCGGAGGGTGACCGAGAGGCAGGCAGACAGACAGGGCGCCAGTAAATGCACCCGGGTGCCTCTTCTTGCTCACTGTGGGGCTCACAGAGCTTTTGTTCAGCCCTGACACCCAATCACCTGACAGGTCACCTCTCTCTTACCCAAACTTCCTGTCCATCCATGGCCCCCTCTATGAGCCTTTGTTATCAATGAGATCAACATCAAGCCCACACAAAAAACCACCCATGTAGGCCGATACATGTTTTTTCTATACCAGTGTCAGGCTGTAATTTTCTCAGACAAACTTTCCATCGTTGTTCTTTTAGAGTAATTCTATTCTAAGTAAACATTCCCGTTTTTTTCTCCTTTTCTCTCTCTCTCACACCATGGTGCACACAAGGTTCGGTGCCCATCAGTCCAGAAGGTCCTGGCATAGGCAGGACCGGAGGCTTGTGTGAGGGGAGGTCACTGTTCTATTGGGAATGTCTTGTTGACTTAACACTGGCTGGCTTCTTTTCCCCCTGGCCCACGGAGAGGCTCCATGCATTCGGAGAGAGAAAGCGAGAGAGAGCCGATGGGCCTTGCAGTGGGATAAAACTAAACCGGTCCAGACTGCACCGAAAACAGAGATGGGCCATATTGAGGCTGTGGTTCTTGACATCTGAGGTGAGCTAACTTGAAAATGAAGGGCAGCCATGCAGCTTATGATGTAAGCTAATTTTCGTTATCCATCTATTATTTAGACAGCATGCCATATTTGCTGCCTATAACAACAAAAATGAAAAACTTTGGGGCTGTCTTTATGTTCAAACTGTGCTTTGAACACTGATAAACATGTCATGAGCCTTCCTGGACTGACTCAATAAAGAGCGAGAGAAAGAAAGGATGCTGTGAGGTGGTCAGGAGCCTGATTTGTAGAAGGCTTTCAGAAGTCAGCCAAGATCCTCTTATATGCTTTGTGAGCCCGAAAGCGAGGAAGGTGCGTTTGTGTGCCTGCATACGAGTCCGTGTGTCTTGTTTCATCCTGCTGTGTATTTAAGTGTTGGCCTATTGTGTGTATATCGCGTGTATGCTGTTCGATTTTTGGAGCAATGCAAAGTTTTTAACGAGCACTGTATGTCCTGATGAAATCTACCCCCTTTTTTTTTAAACCTCTCCTCCCTACTCTTCAATCATCTGTTTGTCCTCAAGTTCACCCTGGCACGAAGCAACATATGGTCAAGGCAACGACCGTTGTTCGTAAAGGGATGATATAGTCAGATTCATCTGCTTCCAAAACATAAATCGTCTCGTGAGCCCAGATTCAGGGAAGAAAACAAAGGTCTTTGTCTATTCCTCATGAGGGATGTGCTATATTTAAGTTGGAAACAGTGCAATTACCTTAGCTAGCGAAAACTTTCTTGCCTGCCATAATGATACACAACGCGTAGCTACACTACTGGAGCGACGGTATTATCCTGACCATAATGACAGAGTGAAGCTGTACTTTGGGCTATTTGGGCACAAACAAAGCATTAGTACCTTGCCTTACTTGCCATGACTACAGCAACTAGTGTCAACAAAAGTTCACAACTGACTTGTTTCTGATTCTGAGAATTGCGCTCTTCTAGTTTGCTCTCATTCTGTACACCGTTTGTGGCTCTAGGCTCGACTGTCCTTTCCACCTGTTGAAGTCTGTTTTCTCGGAAAGGCCGAATAAAGGGAGAAAGAAGGGGTGGGGATCTCTACTTTTGAGAGGGGGGAGGGGCAAGACACAGCTCCAACCTAATGCTTTTCAGGCCCGTTGCATAATGGCGAACAAAGAGACTATCGGCATGAAGGCCTATCCCCCTTCTTCTCCGTGTACTCGCAGAAGTTATTGTGCTCTCACCAGACCCAACCCGTCCACGTCTCAGCCGGGGAGCCGTCTTCCCATGTCCTCTGGGCCAAGTTACGGCTAACCTACCACTCTGTGGACAGATTTACACCTTTCCTTCGCCAACGTATTAATTTATTATGCTATGATTGAAAGCAGTCATAGAGTACGGATTTGAGAGTGGTTTCCCCCTTTGTGTGCAGGGGAATGGATGGTAAAAGAGAGAGGAAACGAGGTGGGGTTTGTGTTGAATATATAGATTATCAAGCTTTTTAGACGTCATCTGTGGGGGTTTTTTTTCTCCTCTCTGCTTTTCTGAATGCAGAGGAGGATGAGAGGAGGCAATGCAAAAGAGGAAAGCGGGTAGCAAGAATGTTTGAGTCACTTGGAACAAGAGGGATGATGTGCAGCGTTGGACACGTGGGGGGATGGGTGAGGGAGGGAGCAGCCGCGGGAGGTGCCCTGAGGAATGCCTGGAGGGTGTCGGTGGAGTCTTTGGGCTGATAATCCCTCACAGCGTAGGACCACCACCCACCACTCCGACCTCAGCCCTCAAACCTCAAACTAATGCGGATGACTCAGCCCCTTTTAACCTTTGCTTACTCACTCATTTGGAGCTCACTGACAAAAGCGGTCGTTAAATAAACAAGGTGTGAGTATGATGATTGGCGGGCACATGACTGGCTCTGGTGAGGGAATAATGGGACTGTCAGCATCCATGAGGTGTTTACCCGTCTATGGTACTGTAGCTTTTAAAACGTCCCTTTCCCTCTGGTCCCCTCTTCTTTTTCCCACCTTGGTCCATAGTGCCTAACTGATGCAGTCCCTCCCTCACCACAACACACACACACACACACACACACACACACACACACACACACACACACACACACACACACACACACACACACACACACAGTTTAGAACTTGGTTTAAGTGATTTGTCAGACAACAGAGCTCTTAAAAGTGCCAAAAGCGCTACTTTGGAGACAGATATGGGAGAGAGGCCTTGATATGAACTGAGTCCCTGAGGGTCTCTCTGACTCAGGCTGGCTAAAAAGCCTGGGTTATTTGCATGATTTAATTTATCAAACTAATGCAAACTAATCTGAGATGTCTATTTTTGAAGCAACTGTTTTGTACAACATACACTATGTCATAGGAACTGTAATGGTGTGTTCTCACTTGCCAACAGTCCCAAGAGGAGCACAGTCTGAAGCGACAAGATAAATGCTGCTGATAAATGCTATTGGCCAGTGATTAATCAGCGGCCTCATACTATCACATGATTTATCTCTTAGCTTAACGCTTGAATTGATACATGGTAGTCCAACTGAAAATGAGGATAGTCTCTATTTTGAAATGGGCGTGAAGCTATCTGCCAACATTAGTCATTTCCTCTGGCTGATTATTCTGCACTTTTGCCCCCATTATCCCAGGATCCTCGCACATCTCTCTGAAGAGTGCATAATACTTTATGTGCTTGGATCATACAATATGAATAAGTAAATGAAGGGTGGAAGCCATCAGGACAGATGTAAAACTTGCAAGTTATTTTAGCCACATACCAAATTGCCAAAGGGTTAACGGCTGTGCAGATTTGTGCAGAAAAAATTGATCCAAGAAGTTATCAATCAATCAATAAATCGTGTTATGAAATAATCTCACAAAAACTTTGCAGTAATCTAGCCAAAATTAGTTAGATCAAGTGCACAGGGACATTGCTAATAATGCTGTGTTATGGATGGTTTTATTCATGAATGGGATTATTTTCCAAACTAGTGCTGGTCTGGAGAATGCACTGGGTTACAGTGAAGGACGACCACAGCATCCTCAGCACTCAGGCTGTTACGGGATGCTAATCATACAGTAATTATTTGTGTACTGAGTCTCTATTTCATCATACACAAATGGAAAAGTAATCATCAGCAATCTCCTACTCAGTATCCTGGCAAGGTGGTTCTCTGGATGGCCCTTAAGAAAAAGTACGGTCTGACCACTGTTGTCCGGATTTTAACGAGTATAATGTCTTAATAAACTCCTTAAGATGAACCGTCTCATTGTCGAGGGGGGCCTTAGAACAAATATATAGAGAATACAATGCATAAAGCAAAACACACAAATACACTCACACATACACAGACAAAAGCTCTCCCAGGCCTAGCCACTCCCACACCCACTTGTTCCCCTAAAATGCCAAATGTACACATACCCATACAAAGCTATATATGCATACATTAACATCATAATCAGGCCAAGTATCATCCTCCAGCCCATAGTTTCTTGTAGGGGGACAGGAATGGACGAGAGATTTCTAAGGGAAAAAGAGGTAAAAGTGCATCACATTGGAGCTTAGGGATATGCAGCGATAAAGGGAGGTGATAATAAAAAACAGGCCCAGCTCATGCTGAGTGCTCCCACACACAGGCTCTTTCCCATTGGTCATGCATTTCTTGGCTCTCATTCAGCGTGTGTGTGTGTGTGTGTGTGTGTGTGTGTGTGTGTGTGTGTGTGTGTGTGTGTGTGTGTGTGTGTGCGCGCGCGCGCGCGCGCATGTGCACAGCTGTCTATCAAGGGGATTGCTGTGCAGGGGTGGTGGGCTAAGATAACAATGTACTAATGTAGGGCAGCAATAACATTTCACCTGGTCATTGAGTCCCTTGAGTTACTTTTGAAATTCTTTCTTTCATACGTCCCTTATCGAGTTTGATATTCAGTCCCGGTTTTTGGGGTTTTTTTCCTAGGGAGAATTTGTGCTCGTGTTGCTCCGTGGACAGGAGTGGTCTGATTTAAATTGCCGTGTCCTCTCATTTTCTCACAGGGCGTTGTTCTGCTCAGACTCGTATACGCACAAATGCACAAATTTGCACAGCGATTGCACCTGGTCTGCTGGATTATGACCTCATTCCAGGAAAAGGAAGTGAAAATCACCTTAGAGGATCTTATTTGTATAATCAGCTGTTCATGTGACTGCAGGCATTGTGACAGAAGTGCACAGCCTCTGGTGACAGGTCTCTATCTCTTGCACCCCCCCCCACCGACTGTCAATCATAGAAGCACAATGTAGCTTGTATTCACAGTTTAGAGTTGTTCCAGAGTCTTTTCAAAAACACAGTGTGTTGTCAGTCTCCTGTTGTCTCTTGGTATTCCTACACATTTACCTGTGTGTGTGTGTGTGTGTATGTGTGTGTGTGTGGGTTATTGCAGGATTTAGCGACTTTGAGTACGAGAAAGCGCTATACAAGACTGATTCATCGTTAGAGAAGTGTTGCGAGAGAGAAGAGAGGAAATGGTGAGAGAGAGAGAGAGAGAGAGAGAGAGAGAGAGAGAGAGACAGAGAGAGAGAGAGAGAGAGAGAGAGAGAGAGAGAGAGAGAGAGAGAGAGAGACACTCTTTCCCTCCCACTACGGGGAGGTACCTGCCCTGTCAGCAGTGTGCCAGGGTGGGGTTAAAGATAACGAGAGCGAGAGAAGGAATGACTGGGAGGGTGTGTTTTTTGTGTGTGGGGGGGAGATAGAGAGGGGGGGAGAGGAGGAGGAGGAGGGGGTAGAGCGAAATAAACTCATGCAGTCTCTCAGATCTCTACTGTGGGGAGGACACCCAGGAGAGCTGCATTCCTGAGGCAGCCAGCGAGGGAGGAACGAGAGGAGAGAACTGCAGAAGGCGAAAGAACGAGAGGGAGAGGTTGAAAAGTGGCGGAGCAGCGGCCGCAGCTCTACACGCTCGTCGCGACCGTGTCAGACCGCGTCTGACCTCCCTCCGCTGGACCGCCGCACTACCTCCCTCACGCTCGCTCGCTCGTTCCCTTCCGGCGCACCAGCCGCGCACAGCCTGCTCTCCGGCTCTGTCAAGAGGCGCATTCACCTGGGCGAGAGAGCGACTAAGAGAAAAACAAAAAGACAGAAGGGGGGGGGGGACTGAAAGGAAGGGAATCGTCCCTTCATTTGGTGAGTGACAAGCTACGACGTTGGATGAATCTACGCGCGTTGTTTTGAGTGACTTTTTTTGTGTGTGGAAGTTTCTTTGGGGTCAGTTCAGTCCGTTGGCTCTATTGCATGTTTCAGGCAAGCGTGTTTGGTGTCAGTTGTGCCATTATCAACTAAATACACGAGTGAGTAAATATCCAAGTGTTTGGTAGTAAGTGTGGTGCGTGTGTGCGCGTGCGCGTGCGCGAGAGAGCGAGCATGAACGAACAGCTGTGCTGTTTCTTTAAATGTACCTGTTGGCGCCTACCCTGTCACCCAGTATGTTACTGAATGACATCACGGGGGCACAGGCCAGTTTCGGTAAAACTTCCAATGTGTGTTGTATTACTCCTTTCTTTGTGCTACTTTTGTTCTACTGAATCCTCTCACGGTATGCGTTTGGGAGCAGGGCTTTCGGGTGTTGTGTTTCGGTGCAAATAAGACAAGCGGCAAAGTTATCTCTTACACGGGTCTCTTCATAACCCACCGGGCTCCTTTTACTGTCAGCGGATTAAAGATTAATTCATGGAGGACGCGGGCAGAGTTCAGCTGACTTGCTTGCTTGTTCCAAATGCGTTCGACTGCACTAATGTGGAATGCGCCAAGTGCGAATCCCTTTTAAACATTGACTCATCATTATTCATGGCCGGCATCCCAGTTAGTTTCCTCAGCATGCTGGGCTTCGGAAAGGGAGGCTCATTTCTCATTAGCGGGTTTCACTTGTTAGCCAGCCAGAGCGATCGATTAATCCTGACACACACACACACACTTCTACCTTTGTGAGGACCCCTCATTGACTACATTCATTCCCTGACCCTTAACTCTAACCTTAACCACCAGAACTACACGACTAACCTTAACCTAATCTTAATTCTAACCTCAAACCTAAAGTCTAACCCTAAAATAGACCCTTAATGATGTGAGGACTGGCCCCCTAAAATAGACCCTTAATGATGTGAGGACTGGCCAAAATTCAAACTGGTCCTCACTTTGATGGAAGTACAAGAACACACACACACACACATAGACACGCCTAGCTAAGTGATTTTTATGTTTTTATAGAAGAATACTCTATTTCCTGGTTGACCGTGGGAGCAAACAGCCGTGTCTCGTGTGTTATCTTTGTGTGTGTGTTATCTGTGTTTAGGCCTCTTACACTGTGCACTTGTTTCAACGGAGATAAAGTCAGCGTAATGGATGTTTGTGTCTTTTTGTGGATTTGTGGATTAAGACAGATGAAGACACACTGGCAGCTTCAGAGCTGGGCATTTATCTTATCTTTTAACAAGACTTCTGTTTATGTGTGCATGTTTCTATATATATATTGTATTCATTGTCTTTGTCATTATCTTCAGCTACGTGTGCGTGCGTGCGTGCGTGTTTGAATTCAAAAACGCTTTCTTCCCGACCTCAGCTGTGTTAGCATGATGACGACACTGACTTGCCAGAGAAATTGGTTTCCTGAAGTGTGTTTGTCCCGTAGAGCGAGGTTGACCAATCACCTCATTTACTTGTCAGCGAGAAAAAGGATTGCCGGGAGGCAGCCAATCGCCTATCAGCAGCGGGTTTGCACTAGTGTTGCTGTATGTCTCTGCTGTCTCTCAGTGACCATGTGACACTGATGCAAGTCTTTATGTATTTTCAAAGTTTTTTCTTCTTTCTCGCTACATGTTCCTCCTCTCCAGCATGGAGCGTTCTCTGAGAGTCTGCATGTGTTATCGGCCATGTTATTTTTTTGCTGTACTTTTACTGCTTGGGTACACAGGTGGACTCTCTGCCTCTTCTGTCTGTCTGTTTGTCTGTCTGTCTGTCTGTCTGTCTGCCTGCCTTTAAAGTAATGAAGTTTCATCCTCTGTACAAACGGACAGATATCTGCTGGGATTCGTGACATGAATTTTCAGAACCATTTATCCCGCTGCTGTGAGGTGACTCCAATTCTTGCCTTGCTTGCTGGGAGCATTGCCCACCTCCTGCAGATGCGCTCAGGGACAGGGGGTAATAGGGAAGGTTATGGCAACAGATTTTGTGTGTGTGTGTGTGTGTGTGTGTGTGTGTGTGTGTGTGTGTGTGTGTGTGTGTGTGTGTGTGCGCGCGTGCGCGCACAGGTAGATGATGCTTACGTGTTTTGGGTTGCGCTAATTGTTGTGGGCTGTAGTTTGAACCAGTTTATCTCTTGCCCCTCTCCCTCGCTGCCTCCTCTGCTCTTCTCTCTACATCCACCTCTCTCTGTGTGTCCTTCCCGGCTTGTGCAGTGTGATGGAAGGTAGTGCGCTGCTGTGCTCATGTCAGATCCATTAGGAATGAAAGCACACTGCAGTGATAAAAGATTGATCCAGTCCTCCTCCCCTCGCATGCTCATCCCTCACACTCTTCTCTCTCATCTACTCCTTCACACTCCCCTTATTTCCAATCCGAAGTCAACCCATTTCTCCACTTATCAAATCATCTTTCCCCGATAAATAAGTAATGCCCACTGAGTTTACTACGGCAAACTCCTTCCTCCATAGGATAAAACGAGGGAAACTTTGAAACCTGTCTCGCAATACTCGGCTTGTTGTGAAAGGTTGCAAGTTTTGATTGCTCCAAAGGGCACCGCAAACCCTGTATGAATCGTTTTCGTGTATTTGTTTGGGACATTGCTTGTAGAGTACTTCCCCTGTCCTCCCTGGGGATTTTGATGTGCCAAGCGAGAAGATAATGTGGTCGGCCAGCGGAATGAGGTAGAAACTGGGAAGGCTGCCTGGTCCATGCAGGCCTGGCTTCACCTGTTGTATCAGAAGAGGGAAAACACACACAGAACAGAACTGTAGTTTGTCAGACGGAGGTCATAATTACCGAGAGGGAAGGAGGGGGGGCTTCTTGGAGAAGAAATTTCAGTTGGGTTCTGCTTTTAGATCCGAAGAAGAGACGAACACGTTTAGAGTTATAATGAGCTCTGTAGTTGTTTACCCCTTGTGTGTGTGTGTGTGTGTGTGTGTGTGTGTGTGTGTGTGTGTTTTACTGTTGTTCATTCCCACGCATTTAGGCAGGATTAATATACCAATCAGCAAGGACACAAGTCATTTAAATTTGTTCTCTAAGGACAGGATGTTGTGTTGCTGTGAAGCCCACTGAGGCAAATTTGTGATATTGGGCCATACAAATAAAATGGACTTGACTGGACTTGGTTGGTTGGCATAGGGGTTGGTTTAAACACATCAGTAGTTAGCATGTGGGGCCCAACCAGAAACGGGTGTGTAAGTCTTTTGGGACTTGACTCATGGTTTAAGAAACAATGCCCTTAAGGAAATGGTTTGTTACTGGATTTGCACTTGATTTTATCGAGTGGGTTTGCTTAGGAAATGTTACTGAAAAGTTTTTGAGGAGGTCTAGTTTAGGTCATTGAGCAGCATTCATTTTCTTGCCTTGATATCCCTCTCCGGCCCTTCAATATTTACAGATCAGAGGTCATATAACTCATTCTACCGGTGGAGTATTTTTTATAAAGTTTACTTCACCCCAGGATATACTCCCAAAGGAACCCACGTGATATTAAAGCTTAGCTGAGCACGGGCTGTCATGTCAGGTTAAAGCTCCCCCAACCTTCCTGCATGTCTCCCCTGTTACATCATCAAACCCATACATCCACATCTTCCACACTTGCACAACTTTCTGATGGCAGCATTGTCTCAGTCGTAGTCCCTGCAGTCATGGACACATGTCTGTGTGGCTGTTTTTTGGAATTATCCCTCTTTTCCCCCCCAATTGTATCCGGCCAATTACTCCACTCTTCCGAGCTGTCCTGGTTGTTGCTCCACCCCCTCTGTCGATCTGGGAGGGCTGCAGACTACCACGTGCCTCCTGTGATACATGTGGAGTCCCCACCCGCTTCTTTTCACCTGACAGTGAGGCATTTCACCAGGGGGGACATAGCGCATGGGAGGATCACGCTACCCCCCCCCCCCCGAACAGGCACCCTGACCAACCAGAGGAGGCACTAGTGCAGTGACCAGGACACATACCCACATCTGGCTTCCCACCCGCAGACACAGCCAATTGTGTCTGTAGGGATGCCCGACCAAGCCGGAGGTAACGCAGGGATTCGAACCTGTGATCCCCATGTTGGTAGGCAATGGAATAGACTGCTACACTACCCAGACGCCCTGCGTGGCTGTTTGACTGTGAGTGTATGTGGCTGTCAACCTTCTATAATGATTGAGGCAGCGGGAAAAATCGGTCAGTCAGTATTTGTGTGTGTGTTTATGTGTATGTGTGTGAACATGCACACATAACTGTGGTTGTGTGAGACTGTACAACGGGTAGCTGTGCTTGTCCAGCTACATTGTGTTGACTCTCTGCACACAGAGTTTTCTGGGCCGTAAATTACATGCGCCTTAGCCAAGGTCCCAGGACAGTGCTGGGAAGGGAGGGGGTCAAGACAAGGAAGAGAAGATATCTGCTTCAGGGGTGGGCGGTAGTAAATCAATGGAGGAGAGTAAAGAGAGGCAGGTGTTTTCAACAGAAGCCTTCCCCATGCCAAGAGGCTTGGAAGTAGACCTGCACGATCGAGCACTTCAAGAGCAAAATAACAAGAGTTTTCTCATCGCTGGCATCTACTGCTAAGCAGTGTGAACACAAACGCAGGCATTCGCACTGCCTGTGTACAAACACAAAGTTGTGAACAGATTACTTTCCAATGGAGCCAATTACCCCACTCTTCCAAGTCGTCCCGGACGCTGCTCCACCCCCCTGTGCCGGTCCAGGGAGGGCTGCAGACTACCAACCACATGCCTCCTCCGATACATGTGGAGTCGCCAGCCGCTTCTTTTCACCTGACAGTGAGGAGTTTCGCCAGGGGGATGTAGTGCATGGGAGGATCACGCTATTCCCCCCTCCCCCCCGAACAGGCGCCCCGACCGAAGAGAGGAGGCGCTAGTGCAGCGACCAGGACACATACCCACATCCAGCTTCCCACCCACAGACGCGGCCAGTTGTGTCCACAGGGATGCCCGATCAAGCTAGAGGCACCACAGGGATTCGAATCGGCGATCCCCACGCTGGCAGGCAACGGCATAGACCGCCACACCACCTGGGGACCCCACAGATGACTTTATACGTGGCTTAGTGTATACACTGAACACAGACAACACTCAGTCAAACAATCCAACCAGTAAAGAGGAGACGGTCAGTCATGGTTGAAGTCTTATCAGTTGATCTGCATTTGTGTGTGGATGTTATGTTTTGTGTGATAATATGTGTCAGCCGTAGCATGTAGACTACAGACCAGCATGCCTCTTGCTGTTTGATGATAAAGGGATGACTTTTATTCATCCAAAGAGATGCAAGGATAAGCAATTTTCCAAGTGTCATGTTACCGTCTTCTATCACATTTAGGGTACCGTGTTTGACTTGGGCCCTTCCACTGTAAAATCAACAATCCTGTTTGTATAGATTGCCAGCGCCTCACAGAAACCCTGCTCTCAGCCAGGCACTCGCGGCCTATACAATAACAACAACCTTGTCTGCCACTGTTTTCAGATTACACCATAGCTACCACAGCCATATCCATCATGTTTGTGTCCGTCTGTGTGCCGACTGTTGAAAATTCCCCACCATGTTCCCTTCTTGCACAAACACTTGTCTTTGTGCCGCCTTAGTCAGCCTCCCCCTCATCTCTCCATCCCCCCTCTGTCTTTGTCACTCCCAGGGGGTAACCGACTTATCCCTTATGTGAACTTAACAACAGCAGCCTTGTCGGGGTGTGTGTGTGTGTTCTCGTTCATAGGAAGAGCACCCTGGCGATGATGAGTCGGAGCAGTGAAAAGCTGGACTAGGGTTATTGGTGATGGAGGGTGACTCAAACAGATATACTACCCTGTTCCCAAAGGTGGTTCTAGGATACAAGGAAGAGCATCATAAATCTGCCCCTCCTTTCCCTCTCACCCACTTCCTTAGTCATCCACGCTGTCCGCTGTCACGCCTCCTCAGCTTTACAAGCCATCATCCCTACTCTGCTCCAGCATAATGAGAAGGGGAGAGAATTGTGTGTGGGACCTCCCCGTCATGGTATGAATCAGGTTCAGGCCTATTGAGGGGCTGACCCTTTCCCAAGCTCAGACCCACACTTCTCCAGGGGCAACTGGACTTGGTATATATCCTTGAAGACATTTTGCCTCTCATCCAAGAGGCTTCATCAGTTCGTGCCTTTCTGACTAGACCAAGCTAGTCTGAGAGCTAGCTAGCTCTCTGAGCAGACTAGCTTGGTCTAGTCAGAAAGGCACGAACTGATGAAGCCTCTTGGATGAGAGGCGAAACGTCTTCACGGATATACTACACCAAGTCCAGCTGCACTCGATTCAATTCCTTTGGATAACCATGACCTGGATGAATGAGAACATTCACAGACACACTTCTCCAGGCTTTTTAACTATGCCTGCAAAACAAACCGCCTCCTATTCCACAACTATGATTTTTTTTTATTGCAATTTCTTACTGAAAAATTTCTCTCCCTTTTTGTCATTTTCATCCTCAGTGTTATTGAAGGAACCACTTAACAGCCATCCTCACTGTCTCGCATTGCTAATCGTGCATTTGATAAAGTGCTTTTCATGTTGGCAGCATTAAAAAAAAAGGCCTGGCTCACGGGTTGGTAGTGGAATTTAAAAGGATGCAACGTATGTTTTATGTTTCTTTTTTTGCCTGTGGGGTCTGTGTGCGCACAATACAAGCTTTGTTGTTAGCATCGCTCGCAACATTGTTTCACAACATACATTCCTCACAGTGCTTGTACCACCCACACACATGCAAGCGCGCGCACTTAGACTGTATTGTTCAGATCTCGTCTCAATGAACAAGACACAATGTTTTTGTCAGCGGCAACAAAATGGCCTCAAAATATTGTATAAATTTGCACATTTTATGTGATGAGTAAATGAAATTCTGAGTATATATGTGCACTCACACACATGCGTCATGGCTGTGTTTGCCCATAGCCTTTCTTCACAGGGCCATGTATATTGGAACAGCCATTTTACTCCTTAGGTAAATATTCAGAGGGTGTGAAATGAGAGCTTTTTGCGTAGCACACTGACCTGGGCCATGTATCAACATCATAATTTGTATAGCCTGTGGCTCTTACTGGTACTCCCTGGTAATTGTTCCAAGAACATCAGTGTCATGGGCCCTGACTTTCAATTTTTCAGAATTGTGTTCAATTCATAACAGCAGCGACGGGACCTGGCTAGCTGGAGTCTTGGTGAACTATTCACACGGCATTCAATGACCTGAGGTTGACAGGTTGGCAGGGAAGAGGCTGGAATGCCTTGCTCTCATCTGTGAAAGCATTTCCTCAGCAGACAAGTCTGTTTTGCTGTGAGAGTCATGTAATGTTTTTTTTTTACTGTAAGCTGGTCTGGTCAGCCATGCTCAGGTATGCACATCTAATTCATTGAAGATGGCATGTTGGACCACATAAAATTAATGTATAAAAAAGCTGTGGTTTGGTGGTTTCACCTTGCTTCATCATATAAGCTTATGCCCCCCCCCCCTTTTCCCCCCAATTGTATCCGGCTAATTACTCCACTCTTCCGAGTTATCCCGTTCGTTGCTCCACCCCCTCTGCTGAGCTGGGGAGGGCTGCAGACTACCACATGCCTCCTCCGATACATGTAGAGGAGTCGCCAGCCGCCTCTTTTCACCTGACAGTGAGGAGTTTTGCCAGGGGGACGTAGCATGTGGGGAGGATCACGCTGCCCCCCCCCCCCCGAACAGGTGCCCTGACCAACCAGAGAAGGCGCTAGTGCAGCGACCAGGACACATACCCACATCCGGCTTCCTACCTGCAGACACAACCAGTTGTGTCTGTAGGGACGCCCAACCAAGCCGGAGGTAACACGGGGATTCGAACTGCCGATCCCCGTGTTGGTAGGTAACAGAATAGACCATTACGCTACCCGGATGCCCCAGCTTATGCTCATTTCATTTCTTGTTTGGCTGTCACTTGACATGACTCAGATAATAACAAAGACTAGTGTGGAGGGAATAGCTCGACTAAACACTTAACCTACATAGGGTGCTGTTTGGTATGATCAAAAGGGTTTTTAATCGTGCTTTTCAGAACATTGAAACTGCAAAAAAGAAAGACAAAACAATTTTTAAAAAAAACCAAGTGAATAATTGATAAGAGCAGACATGGAAAGAGACGTTTAAATTACCCATGAGCTGAGCCTTGACCTGTGGCACTGGAGGCCAGGAAAATCCTGACTCCTCCTGCTGGTGCAGACACACAGGAAATGAGCCTGGAGTGCCCCTGCATGCTGCTCAAGGAAATCTGTGAACGATGATGGCCGTTTGTGTTGAAATTAAAAGCCGTCATTTTGCAGTCACATTCTGTGTAAATTTCATCCTAGCAAAAAAAAAAAACAGTTCACTTTTATAGCATGTTATGGGACCCTCAAATGTGTAATCATCCGGTTTCGAGTCAGTCTGACTGGCCTTTTTTCATTCTAAACGTTTTAATTTCGTGATTTATCTTTTGTGTGTTTCTGTCAGTCAATCTGTCTGGCAGCATACGTGCAATTGTGGGCATTTGATGTGAATGCATGCATGGCATGCACGAGCGCGTGTGCATGCGTGTGTGAGTGAGTTGGACTGGGAGCCAAGTGATAGTCTCCTTCCCCAGCGGGCACTGCTGAGTCAGGGGGAGAGTGTATAATTACACATGGGTGCCCATCAGCAGTCTGAGAGCCCTTTCCCCTGACTTCACCAACAATACAAACCACTGTCCTCACCTAGGCTCGGCTACCGACTAGTCGAACTGCTCATCTGTAGCCCAGCGCTCCATAGATGTGGGTGCCAGACTGACCCTAGACTGCTAGGGCTTATGACCGATCCCGCATTATCATTCTCACCATTAGTTGCGGGCCATGTGGGAGGATCTGTGAGTCAGCGCAAACAAATTCCTCCCCTCTAATAAGCCAGCCTCGGCTCAGTTTCCGGGATCGAAGCAATCACATGAGTGAGTTGCAGCAATCTAGGTATGAATAAGCTTCATTTTTTTGCTAGATATCTATTTAGTCTTATAGGTCTTGTTGTTTTTAGTGGTCAAGGGTGTGTTAAGCGACTGTAACTAGGCCTCTGTGGGGCTTTTTCCTCCCTTCATCTTCGTTCCCGTTTTTTTTCAGCTCAGTCCGTTCTCTGATAAAACTTGCCTTACCTGACCAAAGTAGACATTACAAAGCATAAAAAAACCCAACAATTCTCTCTCTCTTTCTCTCCCAGCCCCCACAGCCCTCCTAGCCTTAATTTCCTCCCTTCCTCATGTGGTTCAGGCAGGTTGCCTTCTTTGAGTGATTGATGCTGGTGATTCATGCTGACTGGGATTTCACACTGACTGCTGTTTCACACAGTGTGTCTCCATCGGTAGTGACGGCCACAGGTGATGAGCGCACTTTTTGTTCCTGTTCCACATGTTTGGTCAAGCACTGCTGACCTCCACTGTTTTTTTTCAACTCCTGGTTGATCATCAGTCACGCTGTGCCAGGTTTATATGTGATAAAGTGTGACGTGTTACTCTTGGCTCGCTGTTTATTAAGCACACATTCTATCTACGAACATAGTCTCATGTTAAAATGGGCTAGAAACTCAGTTAAACGGACTGATGACTCTGTGCTACCTGTTGCGTGCCAGGTGCTGACCAGTACATTTGCAGTTTTTTTTTCTGTTGGCCTGTGAGCAGTTGAGAGTTCAATGCCTTGCTCAAGGACGTCATCGTGGTAGTTGTTTCAGGAAAGAATGATGTTATCCAAAGGAGTAGAATCAAGTGCAACTGGACTTGGTATATATCCGTGAAGGCGTTTCGCCTCTCATCAAAGAGGCTTCCTCAGTTCGTGCCTTTCTGACTAGACCAAGCTAGTCTGACTGGCTGGTGATGAGACTCAGAATTTATCCTCTTTGGAGTTGTTGTCAGAGCTATAGATGTCCATGGCTCTTTGTGTCCGGATGTTTACCAACGCCCGTCGCTAACATCGGGACACAATGAGCCATGGACATCTATAGCTCGGACAATGACTCCAAAGAGGATAAATAGCCGAGTCTCCTCACCAGCCAGTCAGACTAGCTTGGTCTAGTCAGAAAGGCACGAACTGAGGAAGCCTCTTGGATGAGAGGCAAAACGTCCTCACGGATATATACCAAATCCAGTTGCACTTGATTCAACTCCTTTAGATAACCATGACCTGGATGAATGAGACCATTCACAGAAAGAATTATGGCTTTTTTGTAAATTTCCCTTGCTTTGAGATTTCCACCAATGACCCTCCTATCAAAAGCCCACGAGTTTGTCTAACATCCCTAGGTTAGCTCTACCCATATTTGCCCTTGATTTAGAGACATAATGTCCTTGTGTTAATGAACTACTAATTCAGTCTCATCGAGATTTCACACTTGAATGAGCCAATCATTATAATGGCGAATACACTGGATGCTGTGGCGAAGGATCCCTCTAGCAAGTGCGTCGGTTAAAGCTTATTAGCACTGTTTCAGATTTCTCCACGCTAAGTCATTAGCATCTCAATGGAGGAGAGACAGGCGGACGGGGAATATTTTCAGAGAGTTGGTTGGTCACATGCATTTGGAGTTTGTTCAGAGAAATATTTGCCAAATTAATGTGCTGTGAAAAAATGCATTATTCATCAGGTGTGCTGAAGCTTTAGTGAGGCTCCATTCGCTGGAAACCAGGCAACCGTTCAGTCTAATTAGAAAGCAGTGTGTCTAGAGAGCCTGCAGCAGCCTGGCCCTCCTCTGTGGGGGAGAACAAACAGCATTATACACACTAGTGCAAGCAAACACATACACACACAATCACTTGCATACAAACACACAAACACCTGCACACGTTGCATAGTGAACAGATTGCTGTTTGATGTTTTTGCTAACACCTTACTGACTTGACCAAATCATCGAGCCACGACTCTGTTTTTCCAACTTTCTGTTGTCACGTACCATAAAGGCAAATTAGCTCCAGCCAGAGAAGTGTGTCAAGGCTGGAAGGTTATCTAGGAATTTAAAAAAGTGCTTTATGTGGTTCTTTTTAAGCCCTCAGATCTAAGATCTCGTTTCCTCATGAGCCTGACGGACCACTCCCCTCTCTCTGACCGCAGCCACTGGAGCCCTGTGATAATGACTTCTGCATGTGACACATCATGTTTGGGAAGCAGCCAGGGACTCTAGGCCTGATTTAGTGGTCATCCTTGTCTTTTTTTATACCAAACCCGGAACAAGAACTCTTGTCAGATTTGGAGTCTTGTGTCAAAGGCGACTCAATATTAGACTAGGCTTGTGAGCACAATTTTTTTAAGCATCTTCCTAAATCTCTACACCCCCGGCACTGAATTGGCTTTGATTTGTGTAGCCATTACTATGGTACCATCGTTGCAGCTGCAGATTGAGGATTTTCTTCTAGAAACTCTTGTCATACAGTGTTGATGATGATATGACCCAATTGGGTGCTTCCAGCAACACCTGGACAATCTTGTCCAATTTCAACTCGTCACACAGGCTACATTAGCGCCCTAAACTAGAACTGAGCTGTGGGGTTTTTATTTTTGAAAAGGCATTTCACACCAATGTGGCACAAATATGCTTTTTTTTTTTAAACTGTGAAAGTCCTGTTCTCGAAACTCATCATCTGCTTGTCAAATTTTGTGGCAGTAGTTTGGATTCCCATTTTTGTGTGTTCATGTGGGTGTCACAAAAGATTCGCTGCCAGTGTACAAACAGTCGAATGAAATCAAATTCTTTCCATGATATTCCTGCAGCTGCTCCTGCAGATTTTTCATTATAAAAAACAAAAAAAAAACACACTTGGGGGGAAGAATATTGATAATACCCATGTGATTCGTCACAAGTTTTCCCGCAGGGAACCAGTTATAATTGATGTAGAAAAGTGATAATTTACTACAATTACAAATAATTGGCTAACAGTTCTTAACCATGGGCATGTTGCAGGCTTGTTCTCTTTGGTCCCATCAGTCTTTCTGCACACTCTAGTTTAAGTGCTATAGCTGTCACATTGGATACTTGGTTCTGTTGAGCTCTATAGGACTATGAAAAACCTTAGCTTTGGAGAGGACCAAAGAAAGCATCTGTTTTTGCTTTTATTGGTTTAATTCATCATAAGAGATGCAGGGGACAGGAGTGGCAGTAAAAGCTGTCGGCTTGACAGTACAGACAATCCAACGATGCCAGAGGCCACAAAAGAGACGACGCTGTCTGTTCAGTGTGGAACCACAACAACAATAGTGTTTCTGCAGCACAGATGAGACTAGGCTGCTCGGTGCCAGCGTGTTACTGTCTCTTATCGGCCTTTGTCTGGCTCTACCAACCTAGGGCAGAGTGGCACTGCTTTTCTTGGCACAGGAGCACTTTCCATTGTCCATTCACAGCAGTGTCTGGCCTATTATCTCTTGAGACTTTACCCGACTTGGGCTGGGGAGCTACTAATACAGGTTCTTAGAGTTCTGAGTCAAGCACAGCGAGTTTGTTTACAATCCCTAAGTTTGTCTGTGTTCCTGCATTGTGTGTTGTTTTGTGTGTGTTTTTAGATTTATCGGTCCCTGCATTTGTAGTTTAGAACCAGGGCTGTGTGTGATGCACACTCTGGCCTTTACTGGTCTCATTGGGCCTCATTCATCAATCATTTGTACATACAAATTTGTTCTTACACACCCATGGAATATTTTTTTTCAGACCCCCCCCCCTCCCTTTTTTTCTCTCTCCAATTGAATCCAGCCAATTACCTCACTCTTCCGAGCCATCCCGGTCGCTGCGAAACTCCTTCTGCCAATCCGGTAAGGGCTGCAGACTACCACATGACTCCTCCGATACACGCGGAGTCGCCAACTGCTTCTTTTCACCTGACAGTGAGGCATTTCACTAGGGGGACGTAGCACGTGGGGGGATCACGCTGTTCCCCCTCCCCCCAGAACAGGCGCCCCGACCGACGCTAGTGCAGCGGCCAGGACGCATACCCACATTCGGTTTCTCACCTGCAGACATGACCAATTGTGTCTGTAGGGACACCCAACCAAGCTGAAGGTAACATGGGGATTTGAACCAGCAATCCCCATGTTGGTAGGCAACAGAACAGACTGCCACGCCACCCGGATGCCCCCGTGGAATTTTCTTTTTTTTTTTAGCTTGCAGGATTGGCTGACTGTCAGAAGCAAAACCAGATGGTTACTTGTAATTCCTTCCCCCCAACATCTATTGTCTATCTCTTGCAATGAGCAGTCACCTTGACTTGCAAAGACATCCGTGTTAGCCAGGTGGTGCCTAAATTCAGGGGTTACCCAGGTTCTACACCGGTCTCTGACACAAACGTAAGGGCTAAAAAAAATTCAATGTGTGTGTAAGAACAAATTTGTACATACGAACGATTGATGAATGAGGGTTATTGTTCTTCAGGCTTCTGTCAGGACGGAGATACCACAGCAAAAGCTTCAAGCTGGAGCAGGCTCTCTTAAAGATAGGCTTATACCCAAATCACATGTCTTTCTATGCCTGTGTGGACAAACACATGCATGCACACACACAAAGAATACACAAAGGAATCTTATTTGGCATATGGCCGATGAGTCCAGATGTTGGGAAGATACATTATTAGCCTAACGTGGAATTTTTTTCTGATCCAGCCTTTAATTACCTGGGTATGTTTCTCAGCATTACTGATCACTAACATAAATCAGCCCTTCCCAAAGGAAATCAATGTTTAAGGGCAAGTACAAAATTGGTACGTGTGCAACTATATATGCACGGACACTTGTTTGTTTGTGCGTTAAGTTGTGTGTGTATAAGCACTGTGATTTCTGCCTAGACATATCAACGTCAGTGTATCTGCAGAAGTCAGGAGTGAACGGGAGTTTTTCCCATGCAGAAACATTTTGTGCATGATCATTTGAAATTCATCTTTGATCCAGATAGTCTAATTTCATGTATTGTTTTAACTGTTTGGAGGAGAAAAAAAAAACATGCAGCCTCATTTCCCTCTCAGAAGCATTGTAGGAAATTAGAAATATAAAAAAAAAGGTCATCTTCACATATAGCGAGATGCATCTTTCTACGACGTTGTTCCTTGGTCTGACAAGTCACACCACATACAGATGTTAACACGTGGTGTGCTTTGCGTGCCTTACTCCGTGTGAACAGCTGTAGCGGGGCATATGGAAGCCTCTTCATATCCAGCTTGTCCGAAAGGCCCATCGACTCGCAGACTGACGCTGTTGCTCATGCAGAGTGGCACACAGACGAGGCAAATCATGCCCTGTGTGTCTGTGGGGCTGCGATGCTAACCACTTCTGCCTTTAGTCGAATTCACTGGGGGAGTTTGGAGGCTGTTATTGAGGAGAGACAGACAGCGGTAGAGACAGGGTGATGAAAGACACGGAGATAGATGGGTGAGTGATGATGACAGGGGAGAGAAGGAAGGGCACATGTCTTTAATCACTGTTCTTTTCTCTGCCACTCTCTCCGTCTCTTTATTTTCTTTCTCTGTTCCATCCTTTCTTTATATCTCTCTGCCCCCCCCACTCCCTCCATTTTTCTCTGTTTTCAAATTCTTTTTGTTTTTGCTCCTTTTTTTTTTCTCTTAGATTTTTTTATGCAATTGTGTTTGTGCAGTCTGAAGTGTGAGATTTTGGTTTTGATTATTTCGGATTTATTTGATCGATTTCTAAGGTGGTGTTTTTTTCTGGTGTCAGTTTTGCATTCTTTCTTTCTCTCTCACTCGCTCTCTCTCTCTCTCTCTCTCTGACATTGAGAGTAATGGAACTCAGTGGTACAACTGGAGCTATCTCTGATGAGCCCTTTATTGTCAGGGTGGGTGGAGGGGGGGCTTGGGGTGTGGAATTTTTTTTCTTTTTTCTTTTGCATGCCCTGAGGTTAGTGGGTGTGGTTGGGAGGTGTGGAGCATCATCGTGCAGTTAAAATGAGTTTGGGATACTTTTGGTTGCCTGGATTAGATTGGGTGTGTATGCGGTGAAGTTGAGTTGGCTGACCCTGAACATGTGCAAACAGTATGCAGCCTGTGCTAGTATGAAGCGTTCACATTCCCAACACATATATTTGGCTTTCTACAGCACGCTCGGCATCCTATCCTTTATGTAGAGTAACTGAGTTGATTGACGGGGAATTTCGGGCTTTGCAAATGGATTGGAAGCTGATGTGTGACATTTTGATATTGGCGTTTCCCCATAGCTGTCCTTTGGTGCTTGGAACCCGCAGGATTTGCAAGTTTGATGATTCTGTGGCTAGATTTTGTTCAGGCCTCCAAAATAATTCAAAGAAGCCTCCCCCTCAGCAGTTTACTGCAAGATGATACATGGGACACCAGGGTTGTGTTGTTAGCTGAGCTGGTTCAGGCGGATGTCTGGTTTCAGCGTTGTTGTGCCTGTGACAGTGAGAATAGTCAGCAACCTGAGACTCCACAGGCCTATGTGTTTCCTGTTAGTGCAGTTGATCACATTTCAGCAGTCCAACTGTACATGGAGTGAGCATCATGGGAGAGTGAGAGTTGAGTAGGTGAGAAAATGTGTGTAGTGTGTATGTGTTCGCGTGTGCATGCATGCAATTGCATGCTTTTGTGTGTGTGTATTTGTGTGTTCTATGTCGCTGTGTGCATCCCACATGATGCACCGTGAGAACTCAGAAGAAACGTAGTATAGACAGGCCCATTCCTCATAAATCGTAGCTGGAGATTTGGAAAAGCTATACTATCTCACACTTTCTTGCCATGTGACAGAACTGTTTTGATGATTAATTTGGGAAATGCTGCTTTGGAATTTCAAAACTCTTTTGCATGAAGTGATGCTTGTGTGTGTGTGTGTGTGTGTGTGTGTGTGTGTGTGTGTGTGTGTGTGTGTGTGTGTGTGTGTGTGTGTGTGTGTGTGTGTGAATTACATTTGGGCTAGCTAAGTAGGGCTTCCCGCAAAGACAGCGATCATTTCAAGCTCCACTGGAGATTTGTAGTCAGTTTTCTCACAAACATGATGGTGAGGGGAGCTGCTTTGGGATATGGAGATGTTGGATTTAATATACACGTGTCAAAGTGCTAAGAGAGGATTTGATTTTCAGCCCCCCGTGTGTCTCTCACACCTGACTGTAAGGTTGCATTCCCCCTGTACAAGGCCCGACTGATACTGGGAGGGGAAAGTCAACTACTTTAACTCGAAACTTTTTTTTCCGCTCACCTCTCTGTACAGGATAGAGATAAGCCTTGCAGTTGAGGTAACCCTATCCGCTGCGCGTGCACGCACGGCTAGCTATGTCTAATTACATATTGCAACACAGCACAGTCTGTTCAAAGGAAAAAAATACTGACAACTCTAGTGTTGAAATTCCTGACGTTCCCGAGTTCGGTCGGCATTCTGTTGTCATTCTGTGTTTCATTCAAGATTAAATCTCCACACTCGAAATTGCACAAAGAAATTTCTGCCATATGTGATCATCCATTGCCTTATCACCACCCGCTCATTCACCGCGATCTCTTTCGGCTGCCCCTGTCCCGTCTTGTCTTCCTCGCTACAGTGTCACGTTGAACTGTTCCGTGTGATGTTGTTCCCACATCAGATGGGCTGTTGCTCCCCAGCGGAGTTTGTGTTTGGCGTCTAAATAGTCTAAATAGCAAATGAGTAATGGTGGTCGGGTGTGCCAGGTCAATAGCAGAGGAAGGGGGGGAGTGGGGGGAGGTGGGGCGTGAGGGGTGGGGGTTGAGAAAAGCACCAATTCTTCCGGCTGGCAGATGAAGTCAGAGCATTCCTCCAAGGCAGCTCCTCTATAGACAGCCAGTGGAGCAGAGCCAGACTCTGAATGAGGGGCGAGATAATGGACGAGTCCAGTATTAAAACACCTCCTATTGAGAGAGAGAGAGAGAGAGAGAGAGAGAGCGAGAGGGAGAGCACCATCTGTCTGACTCTGTGGAGTTGTCTTTCCCTCGCATAGCCTACAAAGTTGCACTTACTTTGCCAAGTTCTATAGATAGTTCTGCTACAGCCGGAGGCAATTCACTTTTTATGAGTAGTGAGGTACATTATTACCTTGTTTTTAAGCATAACGGTAAAAGACAGAGGAGCTACTCAGCATAATGGTTAGGCTACCTGCAGGTCTGCTCTCTGAAGTCTTAATAGACCCAGTTTTGGTCCTGCTGAGAGATCACGCACACATACATTTGCATATGCAAGTTTGCACACAAGCACACATGCACATCTCTCTCTCTCTACACATATGCAAACATCTTCTCTCACACCCAGACACACACGGATCGTTCTAGACTCCCCGTCCATTCCCTTAAGCAGTACACTATCATAACGGCTTTGAAGGGGGGCAGCGAAGCATTTAATTGGGTTACAGATTGGCATTTACACTTCTAGGTCTGTAAGATACCAGTGGGGTTCTTAACTAACAGCTTCTCTGCCCCCTGAGTTGCTGGGCTGGAAACCCACGACTCAGTCACGACTGGTAGAATCTCTCGCACAACACGGCACAACTGATGTCAGTGAGGTTGTTTGGTAAAGAAACTGGTAGCCTACATATTCGGCAGAGGATCGCTAGTAGGCATGTTGCGTATAGTATGCGTGCAGGGGTGTGTGTTTATTCTAACAACAAGTCACGTCACATGTAGGGAGGACATATCAGAATCAGAATACTTCATTTATCCCTGAGGGGAAATTGAGTATATGGGGTTGTTTCTAAACAAGTTCATTAACAAGCAGCCATGTTTGTTAATGCAGACATGTTTATTTTGACAATGTTCCTGTCGGTGTCCTGGGATCTCATCAGGGATTGCCTCAACACATCTCACACCAATCGTTCTCTCTTCTGTCAATTCATTTTCACAGACAGTGCCATGCAGTGTTGAGCTGAGCTGAGCCGAGCCAAGCTGATCTAATTTGAAGTCCATCTGACCCTTCACCCCACCCAACCTGGTCCAAAATGGAGCTGAAAGTGTGGGTGGACGGAGTGGTGCGTGTGGTGTGTGGCCTGTCCGAGGAGACTTCCTGCCAGGATGTGGTCATTGCTCTTGCACAGGCCATTGGTGAGTACCTCAAGCCTATTTCCCGCTCTGGCATCAAAGTATCACAGATCTGATGGAGGTTTAATTCCACATGACTGCCTTGCATCCCGCCGGTTCCTCTTTGAGTCACAGCTCACCCAAAGGCTCAACATACGCAGATGACTGAGCAATGCCATGAAAACTTGATGTAGCGTGACCCTGTTACCTGTACAAGTCAGAGCTGTAGTAATCTTTGCTTTGCGTTCACCCTTTCGGTCTCCTCTGACATAACGGGAAAGCTCAGCTGGGTCTTTTGGAGGGGGGGGGGGGTCAGTGTGAAAGGAGCTGAAGCTCCATCCCCGTATCCTCAGGCTGTACTTGAGCTATGTACTGCAGCGTAGAACAGCTCGACTCCCGATTTAGCTCTCTCCTCTTTCCATGAGTGAGCTGCCTGCCAAATCATTAGGGAGGGTTTGTCCTAATTTCAGGGCCCTTGTGGAAACTTGAGTTTATTTGAACATTTCTATATGTTGTGTAAGACTTGCACAACAGCCTCTTATTTCTATTCTCCATGGTTAGGCAGTGAGAGATATTGGCATCAAAAAATATAGCCGATGTCATTTATTTTTCATTCATTAGGACTTGCATACAACCACTGGGAGGAGTCGAACCCACTGCCTTAATTAGACTGAAGGACAAAAATGGATGTCACGCACAGAGATCAGCCCAAGACATATTAGGCTGATCCTTGCATTATTTTTGAGAAAGACTTCATGCAGCTTTTCAGTGTAATGTGATAGAATTTCAAAAGGGTTTGTATGATGTTGAGTCTATGTATTGGTCCTGTTGTATTTCTCTTCCCTGACCATCTCTCTGTCTTCAGGTCAGACAGGCCGTTATGTTTTGATCCAGCGTCTGAGGGACACAGAGAGGCAGCTGCTGGCCACCGAGAGGCCTCTGGAGTCTCTGGCTAAGCTAGGCCAGCATGGCAGTGAGGTTCAGTTCTTCCTGCGCCGTACTGGGCCGAGCAGTGACGGACCTGTGACTAAACAAGACAAACTAACCCCAAACCCCTTGCCCAGACACTCGGAGCCAGAGCTTTCCAAACGCAGTCAGCCCAAGAAGGCCCTCACTTTCAACCTCGGCCCGTCCACCTCCCCAAAAACCAAAGCCAGTCAATTAAGGAGGTCTCCCCGGGACTCACCGGAGCAGAGAGCTTCCCCTTCTCCCTCCCCCAGCCCTGTATCCCTGCTTGTGCCATCTCCCTCTGCCTCTCCTCCAGTGGGACCGTCCAAAGAGGAGGTCTTTCGACAGGTTCTCCAGCAACAAGAGAGACTGAGGGCTATTGAGGTCCAGTTAGAGGCCCTAGAGAGGGAGTCACGTGCCTGGGAGTGTCCCTCCCCATCCCCTTGCACCTCCCCTGTCTCCGATGCTCACTTCCAAGAAGAATTGGAGGTTCTGGAGGTAGCACTGAGGAGGAACCAGGCTGAGCTGGCGCACGAGTTGTTCTGGGAAGAGGAGCTACGAGCAGAGATGGAGAGGGAGCGAAGTATGAGACGGAAGCTAGGGGATCTCCATGCCAAGATGGATGACTGCGGCAGGCGGCTCCACGACTTCTCAGTTCGCTCCACTCAGCTTGAGGAAGAGATCCAACGGGAGAGCCAGTCAGGTGGGCTCCAGGCGGGGAGAGCTAATGGTGGCGGGCTTGAAGAGTCCCTAGATGCTGTGAAGGCAGAGCTCCAGAGCCAGGACAAGCAAGGGGCAGAGCTGGGGGAGCAGCTATCTGAGACTGAACAGGCTCTGGGGAAAGCTGAGACTCTGCTGCAGGTAAGGGGAGAGGTCAAGGCGCTGGAGAAAAGGCTGTAAGTCCCCATTAGCCCTTGTCATTGCACCACATGGATGTAGAACAGACACTCTACTACCCATCTTGTCGGCCGTATCCCTCTCCTATATTGCAGCAGACACATACAAGAGCAAGATCACTTATTCTTAGGGAAAATAATAGAAACGAAAAGGGAATATGATTAACTCTGATGAAGCTAAATGTAATAAATAAATGAATAGATACATATTTATTCAGCAAATAATAATTTGAGGATATACATGTTATATGCTATGTCTACCCTGTATGAATTTCTTTTATTGTTGGAAGTGCTATTTCAGACTGGCTGTACCAGTTTGGCAGGTGTGTTCTAAGAAGTTCAGCACCCATGGTTACTAATGGTGTTTATATTACATTGACAGTATCTACATATCCTTTTACCTGTGTTTTTGGAAAAAAAAAAGAGTATAAAAAATAAGAATAAAAATTATTGTTCCATACCACAATGACCCTTTTTACTGGATCAACTGGACTGTAACATGTTGGAAGTTTGTGGTGTCATTGTATGCCTGTTCACTTCTGGTGGATGTTGACAAAGATACCACCTTTGTGGTGCGCTTTATCCTCTGAAGAAAAGCCTAACCCAGATTCAAGTGAAATTTAATCTTTTGTATAATCCAACCTGAGACTTAAGTTTATCCACTTTATGACGCAGAGGCACAGACTAGTTCCACCCAGAAGAGCGAAGAAAATTATATCCTTTTATTGTGGTGCAATTTGTGGTGTTTCATAGCAAGGAAATATGCTGCACAATGAAAATATTTTTTGGTCAGTGTTTCCAAGAGTTTTTAATGTTTTTGGTATAGGTTTAATGCATTTTGTCACACTTCATTAGGAAAGAACATCAAGACTGTAGGATCGTTCCATCCCATTTCTATTTCACTGGGACTCTAATAATGACTATGCTATTGGCTAGAAAACTTATTAAAAGACAATTAAAAGCTCTTTTCATTTCAGTCAATCATCTTAACAGGACCGTGACAGCCTCGGGGGGGTGAACTTGAGACAGATTTAGTGCTTGGTCTGTGAAGCTCAGAAATGGATGTTGTGAGGCAGAGAATGTGCTTGCACGGTGAAGGAGCATGCTAAGTAGGCAATCCCCAAGATTCTTGCAAATGGTACAG
The DNA here is from genome assembly GCF_029633865.1 of Lampris incognitus. NCBI lineage: Eukaryota > Metazoa > Chordata > Actinopteri > Lampriformes > Lampridae > Lampris > Lampris incognitus. Next base: position 44,892,125 of record NC_079216.1, read on the forward strand.
AGAGGAGCCCGCCAGCAAAACTAAAATGATTTGTTGGGCTTATGTTTTCACACTTCTCGTATGTACTGTCATGTTGCAACGTGGCCCCCTGTGTAAATATTCATCATCCAAATACAACGAAACGTGCAATTAGATTTGCCACCCAGGTAGTTGGCACCCTGAAGAAGTATTTTATGCCAAGATGTCCCCCCCCCCCATTTTTCACAACATGTTAACACAGATAATTGAATGCAAGGTAATGAACCGCCACTTGTTACTCCTTCATGGAGGGGTTGTCTGCTTGACACTATCAGTCTGCTCATCTTATGCATGCCTGACAGCCGCATGTTGTTGGTGATGAGCACAGTGCTCCTGGCATTAAGCTAATGGAGACAGGCTTGCAGGTGTGAACTGCCTCAGCAGGCTGCCTCCATCCCGGCATCAGTTATAAACACACACGCTGTGGCTGATGGGAATGGAGGCTATGTATGGCGGGCTGTTTGCTTCACCATACCGCGCAGACGCATTGACTAAGTCCAAACATGTAGTCGCTTAGGTTGATTGACTGGCTTGTTTGTGTGTGTCAGAGTTTAATCTTTAGGTGTGAGAGTAATGCTGGTTTCTAGATGACGGAGGCTCTCTCCACGCTCAAGCTTAGCAATAATCAAAGCTGATGGATATCTCTCCTGCTGGCATCTGGTTAACAAGAGAACTCTTAAAACACAGCAGACAAATGTTCGTTGTTACGTAACCCCTCCACCCCACAGCTATGCCCCAGGCTTTGGAATGAAATAGACTCTAAGGGTTGCAGCTGGTGGTTGCTGGAATTTGGTAATTTTGCTGCAACGAATGATCTGATGACTGTTGAGAAGCAGTGTCGTTCACAGGCCCATGTGAAACCACAGTTGTAGACTTTGCTGCCCCCTTGTGGCAAAATATATTATGAGTCGACAAAGTAATGTTAAACGATATCTATACAGCAAAGTTATACTCTAATATAGCACGTATAAAAATGCCGGTAGTACCCCAGTACTTTCATCATTAAAAAGCACACAAGTAATAGTTACATTTTCTGGTATTCCTCAACAGACTACATTTATCCATCTCGTCACACTGTTATTAGGCCTAGGGGTTGACGGAGTTGAGCCCACAAGCTGACGTTCATTTTTTTTCTGTCTTGTCCCTGCTCTATCCTTCCCAGGACGGGCAGAAAGAGCTAGAGGAGCTGAACAAGGAGCTGAGGCAATGTAACCTACAGCATTTTATTCAACAGACAGGAGTCCTGCCGTCACCAGCCCACTCACGGACTGAACTCCAGGAACAACTGGAGCAGCTGGAACTGGCACATCTGCTGCAGGACGGATACAGGAATGGAAGTATGACACAGAGACACACACACACACACACACACACACACACACACACACACACACACACACACACACACACACACACACACACACACACACACACATAAAACAGAACAACTCAATCGATAGCAAGGTTTGATGGTCTTTACATATGTATCTGTGTTAAGTACGCACTCGTGTTTAGCTTTTCTCTGCCCACTCCTATTTTAAAAAAAGACCATGAAAAGGGGTATAGAGGACAGTGTTGGTGGTGTTGGGGGCGGGGGGCTGAAGGTGGGAGTACTGTCGTGGAACGCCTCGCCCCAGCTTCAGCTTCTCACAGCTTTATCCCTAGAGTTTAGTTGGCTAGCACCGGCATGGCACATTTCCGCTTGGCTCATATTTTATTGGTCGAACAAGATGAACCCTGCATGCATCACCTATGTCCCATGGCTTTCAGTGTCTTTGATACCCCCATATTAAGTTTACATTTTGGAGGGGGTTGATCTTAATGCGCATTTTCCCTGGAAGTAAAGCGTTAAGCATCGACTTTCATTCTCAAAGTACGCGTAGGATTTTTTTTTTGGTTTAGTTTTGATATATGTGTTAGTGTGTTCTTGTAGTTTTTGGATGTGTTTTTGTCTTTGTGTTGTACTGCTGTGGGCTGGGGAAACAGCATTTCATTTCATTTCATGTACTCAAGTGCACGAAGTGAAACAACAGTGTTCCTGATAGCTTCCTGACGCATCTCTCTCCCTTTTATTTTCAGTTGAACTTATCATGAGGGCAATCAATTCTACCATTCCAGGCACATACCAACATTTTTTTTTCCAGCTCAAAAAAAAAGAAAAAAGAATTTTCAATAGTCAAAGTCAATTTTATTTTTATAGCCCAATATCACAAATTACAAATTAGCCTCAAGGGGCTTTACAGCAAGGCAACATCCTGTCCTTAGACCCTCGCATGTGTATCCAAATGGAGGAATTGTCGTTTCAAGCTTTGTTATAATTACTTAAGACAAATGAATACGAATCACATCTTTCCTCTTTAACATCTTGAAGAGTCTTCATTTTTATTACTAAGAATCCTTGTACATAGGGCTTGTATATACAATTAGAAATTAGACCCACTTAGCATCTGTTCTTCCTCTTTCCAGGCCTCAGTCTTGCTCCGTCGGAGTCACCGCCTCGCCCCACTGCCAAACAGTTCCTGGGACATCCACGCAACCTACAGAACCCTCTGGTTTCCAGTCTCAACCCTGAGGGTGTGTATGTGTGAGACCTTGCTGCTTCCCGAGCCCATCCTGCCCTGCCCTGCCCTGCCCTGAACCATCCCCTGGCCCCAGAGCCCCATGCCATCCTACCCTCTACCCTGGCTTGATTTGGTTCATACCTTGTTGTGACAATTGCTGGTTCTGGTGTTGGGCAGTGGAGGTTTCTGCATGATGGAGGTGCCTGCATGGTGGGGGTCCCTGCTACATCTTGACAGCTTCCCTGTGTTCTACCTATAAAAGCCATTCCCTCACTGACTGATTATCCTTCGCTTCTAACTCTCAGTCCTCTGCTGATTCCCGTCCCTAACTTCCTTTCACAGTCAGCTGTATCTGTTGTAGGTCCACTTCTCTCCTTTCACTTTCTCCGTTTTTCTAACCTGTATGAATTGTCGGCCTTTATCTAGATTCGTTTTATCCAACTTTCACATCCGTCTCCCCCACTCTCTCGGTACTTGTGGATTTGTAACTGCTCTGGTTTCACTTTTGCACAGCTGGGAACTTCTCCCTAATACCCCAGTGAGATGCAGAGTGACCCTCCCACCCCTCAAATCAACAATCTTCTGTAGTCGGCCGCTTATCACTATAAATACATTGTATTACCACGTAACTGCTACCACCGGGGAATGGCTCTAATAGACACTCTTGATTGTAGTGATGTTTTTATATACTGTGATTTAAAGAGATATGAATCTGGTGTCCTATAAGTTTGCCTTCTATGTATGGATATTATTTATGTGTAAGGGGGAGGGGGGTATATCTATACACTGCCTTGTACTTTGGTGACGCTTGACTTCCAAAGAGCAAGAGCCTTTTGCGTGAGGTCTCTGCAAATTGTATTGCACTGTCCCATTCTCTTTCCTGTGTAAAGCCATGGTCCTCATTTGAATACAGAGAAGTGCATTGTTCTGTTCTCTTTTTTTGTATTTACAATATACGAGTGAGGCTGCATTCAGGAGCCTTTAGTGTTCAACCAATCTGTTTTAGTGAGGCTCCATTTTGATAGAGGGGAAATAATTCACTACTTGTAAATGGGCCATGGCTTATTGAAAAGGCTTCTTCTGTCTTTTTTTTTTCCTTCTGTTTTTCAATGGTGACAGATGCCCCTGGGTCTTTGCTCTCATTACACCAACGTTTGACCTGTCACACCTTGCATTCCCTTTAGCGTACCGTAGATTAAGGTTCACCTTATTGAGCTGAATCGCAACAATATGCATCAAGCGATTGAAAGCATGCAAAGCAGACCACATCGGTAATTTGAATTGCACATCCCTAATGCAATACTAGTACATCCCTTGTAATTTCATCATGTTACTTTATCACATTGACAGGTCAAAAAGATGTGTGTGTGTGTGTGTGTGTGTGTGCGCGAGCATGCTCTCCCACCCGTCTGCTTCATGGTGTTTCTTTGTGGGATTATTCAACCCTCTCTTTACTCTGCAGTCTCCAGATCTCTCAAAAAAAAAATTGTCCCAAAACACTGATCCATGATCAGATCGTGAGGTTGTTCCAGCCACAGCAGGAATAAACCCGATCTCTGGTCCTGTGTCAGTGGTGTGGTACAATGTCCGTCCCTCATATGCATATGTGAACATTTTAATTTGCCAGGATCTCTCCACTTGTATCTTAAGCAGGAAAGTTGTTTACTAAACCAAGCCAAGCAAAAGGATCATCACCCCCCACTTATTTTTGTGTCTTGCAGTCCTGACATCCAGCGAGACGTCATGGAGGTAAAACATGGACCACAGGGCCAAGAGAACTATTTCACTGTTATGTCACCGACAACTCGTATTTAACCCCTTTCCACTGTAACTGTTGTTGTTATTCAGATTATCATTATATACATATTGTATATACATAAGACGGATATATTTACAGCATTTTGCTACTGTACACACTACAAAGTATATGTATTAAATGTAAAATAATTTAGGAAACTTTTACCTAGAGCATAATTGCTGTCTATGTATTTAAATACAATAAAAAAAATGTGCATTGTGATTTACATAACCTATTGTGATGTGTTTTTTTTTGTAATCACTTGGGACAGATTCTTTGACAGCATTATAACCTATTATACCTAATAACCTATTAATTATATTACCTTAAGGTTGACAGCATTATAACTTATTATACCTAATAACCTATTAATTATATTACCTTAAGATGGAATGACAGGGAACTGAAGTGCGGTCCTACAGAAATAACCTGGGGTGAATAACTGACATGTTTGTAGAAGTACTTTTAAAATATGCCAGTTCCATGAAAGTCCCATGTGGAATGCATTATGAATATATTATTCCTTTTGAAAAATGCATGCTGTCCTCATCACTTGTGGTACATTGAGTCCTATAATGCATGAGCATTTCAGAGGTTGTGTTCACACGTGGCTGATAGGCTGTGTTTACATCCAAAGGTGCAAAAGGAAATGGGCCAAACATCCTGGCATTGCCAGCCGCTGCTTTTATAATGACACATCACGGTACCTGTAAAGCACATGACATGGCACCAGGCAGCTCCACAGTAGGCACAGCTCACCTGTGAGCACCAAAGGATAGACAACCAACAACCTAAATATGCCTTAAATCCATACATCTTGTACATGCTAGGCTTGATCATCCTCGTCATGTCCATATTATCATCTCGGAAGAGCCGAGTCTTCGTTCTTAGTATTAAAGGACATCTGGTCCCGGAGGATTTGAAGTTTTTTTGCGGGCTGTTAAAAAGAATTAAGCTTTATTCTGTCTCGAAACTGATGCTAATTGATGGAAGAAGAAAAAAAACTTTTGGTAGTTTTTTTTTTGCTTCCCAATTATGTTTGGTGATAAAATCAACCGAGCATAATGTAATTACGCAGCTCTGGGCTTCCTTCACATGATTTTTCTTCCCTCCGCCCCCTTCCTGTTTGTTTACCCTGTAGAGTAAATAGACTGGCCATCTTACCGACTGACACGAACTACCCCAGCGCTGACTGACGGGGCAGAGAAACCTAGAGAAGTTATGTAACTATTTTGCACCGCTTGTACTTGCAAAGTGGAAATCTAAGCCAAGTACATATGGATTTTTCTCTCCGCGTCTCTGTATTTAGTTCAAACTCTTCCCACCTTAGCATGAAAAGTTACTTTTTTTTTCTTTTTGGTCAAACTCCTTATTCCCTTTCTGCTAATACTCAAAAACCAGACAGCTTTGATATCAATCAACATTCACTTGGTAGAATTGGATTATGCCGGCTAGATTTGGTGGCGTCTAACTTGGTGGGGAATAGATAAGCTCTAAATCCTTGAGTTCCCACAGTCTGGACAAACCCATGGCCCCGGTGAAGCTCTGTGACGCCTACCTGTGAACGTGAAAACTGTTGCGTAGACGCTCACACACAAACGGTCAAACTAGTGTCTTTCTGACTGCTTGCCAAAATTACAACCACACTTACTCCTTGACAAAGATGCTGAGCCATAGTTGGATCACATGGTGATCACACACTAGCCAATAAGAGCAAAATATCAATGCAAAAATGTAATTGTGGCAAAGAGAAAAATGTGAATTTCAGCCCAATAATTGTTTGATTGCATCCTGCAAGTTTCCTATCTCTGTAAGACCATAAGGCTATTCATAGGCTTCCCTGTAACACCTGCACTATTTATTTCGGTTAACCACATATGCATAGTGGCACACGTCCAAACTCGCCCACATAGACTCGAACCCTGGCTAGCGCAATCTAATAAACAGGAAAATGCAAAAGATTGTGGTGCTATTTCAGGACGCTGTGATGACGGAGTTATATTTAGTCTTAGGCACAATACCAGTCGACAGGAATTTAAATGTACTTTGAATAGTTCTGACAAATAACAGAAGTAGTGGCAAAGCTGAAATTTCAGCCTTTTGGTTTCACAGAGGGAGTGTCTTTTGATGATGATTACTAATCTATATGAGTTTAGAGAGGAAAACCGGAGCGTGTTAGAATTTGATACAAAATTGTAATCCCTTCGTGTGTCCGGCGTGAAGCAACGAGTGAGATTCCACACGTCCACATTAGGATGACGAATGAGTTCAAGAGTTAATGGGGCTGACATTTTGCACTTGTCTTTTCATCTGTGTCACACCAAGTCATAGCGTGACGCTAATCTCGATACCGCCACAGAAAGACTTGAAGGGGTAAAACAAAAGAAGATAGCTGATGCCACAACTTATTTCATCAAAAAGTTTACTTGTCACAAAATGAAACGGTACTTCATGCGTATGATGAGAGGAACAAATTACAGGCCGGTGATGATGATCGTCTTATCAGATGAGTCAGACATAAAGGCACCATTATTCTTGACAGTACATTGTGTCAGAGAGGTCAGCTCCATGAGAGGGCGATGTATAGACTACAGGCCCCTATATAAAGTAGCTGTACATGGGACTATATACGGTACATGATGAGACCACTGGGAGGCCGGTGATAAAGAGATAAGCAGACCTACAAATCCTGCAGCGTGTAGTAGGACATATAGAGCAGCTTGCGAATGTAAGGTACCTTTGGTCTCTCTTGGAGGTGGGCTGTTCCCACGGTGCAACAATAGTAAGTGTGGTATCCCCAAGAACAGGTTAGCCGCTGTCACACGCACAGTGGTATTCAGAAATGACACAATGTGCGTTAGTCAGTGGCTTACCTGCTTTTAGATTTCAAAAAAAAAAGAAGATTTCAAAAAAAAAGAAGAAGAAGAAAAAACCCCCAGCTGAACCAGACACGGGCTGTGGAGAAAACACACAAGGGCTTTGTAACAAAGCAGCAAACAAGTAATGATGATAATAACTGAGTGATAAGTGCGAGGTAATAAAACGTCCAGCCCTGTCTCGGTGGTGATTACTTGCTTATTTTTGATAGATAGAAATACCCACAACATTGAATTGATCACCTCAAGGAGGATTTTTATCAAGTTATGAGATATTTTTGAATGTATAGCTTTGATGATCAGCATAATAACCTGAACACAACATCTTTGATGGCTTGGTTGGTTATCAAGTCAAATGCAATAAATAATTCTGGATGCATTTCGGTACCAAAATATTTAATATTAACATGCATTTGTATTAATGAAGTTCTCAGATGCTTAATAATTAGCTTTAAAAAAATGAAAGCGATTTGATTATATAACGAATAGTTTTCAACCAAATACATCTGACCTATGCTTCAATATGCATCGTGATTATTTTCTATATATTAATCAATACATGACGACCATAATGATTTATTGCAAATTGGGGCGCTACTTACCAGTCTTAAGTTTTCTTTTAAGATAATTTTAAAAGGAAAAATATCTTCACGTTATTTGGACACGGGCTTCTCCATCATGCATCCATCCTTTCGAAATGTTTTTTCCTCAAAAATAATGGTAGTATATTATTAAAGTTCAGTAGCTTCTCGGAATCCACTGTACACCAACGCAGAAGTTCAGTTCACTTGCACTATCCCAACCCTGCCCACTCCCCTGCATCTGCAACCTGACCTGTTTATGCAAATTAAATTATACTGACAACAAGCAAACCAATGGCTTCTCAAGTCAGACGTGAATGACCCGCCCATCAAAGGGAACTATCGAATCAGACCGCTCGGGAGGCGGGCGCGAAATCACAACAAGTACGGTGGATTTCTAAAGTTATAGTTGGGGTGCGGCGCGTTCATTTTTGCACGTCTTACATTAGGAATGAACCATTCTCGCGTCATCAATTTCCCACCCTAGGAAATAAATCTCGCAAAGGTACGGACACGAAAAGGGTCAGTTTGCCTCAAATAAATGAAAGTTTGGCGTTGAAGTTGTCCTCGGATGCGAACGGAGCGTTTTAGCCCGCAATCAAAAATGATGCCCCTACCCCTAGGGTTGAAAGTGGTTGAACTCAGCCTACTTGTGTACAGTGTTGCCATGAGGAGAGTGTGGTTGTGCACGTACCAAGGATGCAGCATGACAACATCGGAGTCGGAGGGAGTGAGATGTACAGTGTGATCTGGGTTGATGGGGGGTGGCGCTACAGTAGCCTGTACAAAGAACATTTAAGGAACACTCAATTATTTACCTGCCTGTCTAAAGGAGTGGTCGCTTCCGAAAGTTGGCATTATTCATTATGTGAACTTTAGAAAGCGGCCATTTAGAATAACAAGGTAACTGAAACATGAAGTTAATGGAGGAAATTGCACCACTGTGATTCATTCTACCCTATTTAACGATTTGTGCGACAGCTCGTCAAGGAGAAACGAACGCCAGATGTTTAAGAAGCGAGAGATTTCTCTTTTAAAATGACATAAGAACAAGCGAAACACACAAAAAATTGATATAAAATATCCACTTGAATCGTGCCAAGAAAGGTTTTTACTCATTACTTATGAGATGATAACCAGCACGCGACAATTCATCTTCAACCCACGCACGCTGTTTAAATATGAAATAGCGTTTCCTCGGAAAGTTGGGTCAGATTTATAGTTCAGAAATGTCTGCAGACATTTATCACATCGGCAAGTAACAAATCAGGATTACCATGTTACATAACAGCTGTTTCCATCTAATTCAGACACCAGAGGGGGCGACATTGCCTTGGTTGTTGCTGATCATGTGCGGTAGACTTCGAATATATTGACAAGTATTAAACGTGTTACCCGTCACTATATGCACGTTGATATTTTGTGTCCAGTTTGCATCATCTTGATGTTCCAATAAGTAAGAAGAATAGTTCTGTTGCGAAATTCAAAATCATTAGAATAGATTCAGAGGAGTCGAAATAGCTATTTACAGGTGAAACATAACAGACATTTTAAAATACGACAAATTTCCTGCCCTTTGGGAAATTTGTTGCATTGGTTCTCTACATGCTTGATAAAGTAATTAAAATCGCACGTCGCTCTGGGTAAGGCTTTTCCGACCCCTCCGAAACTAAACGGACGCTGTTTCTTTAAGAGTTGACAGAGTGATTTGACCGTGCTCTTCCATTTCCGTGCAATCCAGCCGGCGGTGTCAGTCAACAATGGTGGAGACTTCAAATTACACAGATCACGCTTCACACTACTGAATCGGGTAGGTGTGAAGTACACGTCGTATGTTCGAGCGTGGTATTTTTTGTCATGTATATCTAATGGAAAACTAGTGAAAGCACACCGGTCTTTGCATGTCATTAACGTAGATCCTAAAAAAGACTGCAGTTGACGTTAGCTAAATTTAGCTCTATTCAGGCTAATGCCCATGCTAATACTTATAGCTAGGTTAGCAAGCCCGCTAGCGTTTTTCTGTATAACAAAAGCGTTGTAGGTTCGCCGGATATGATAGCCAGTAACTCTACAAAACCATATATGCTGTTTCCATTTTTAAGTGATGAAAGCAGATGAAATCTGACTGTTCACTGCTAAAAGTTTAATCATTGTTTACAAATGTAGCTGCTTAGCCAGCTAAGCTAGCGCTGATTTCAGTGCAGCGTTGAGACAGCTCGCCAGCAAGGCTGCACTACCTAACACTATATAACGCTATATTTAGATGATTGATAAGGGTATCTTCCAAAACTACACAATCCGCTGCCTAGTTTGGGATCTCACTGTTGATAACGTCATAAACCTAAATGTTGTTTAGAATAACATAAATACATAATTAGTTATATCTACATTAGACATGACTACAACTTTGTCGATGCTGTCGACCACTATTTTATTTTCCCATGTCAGTTATTGTTGGCGTCTTTCACTGTTGATAAAGAACAAAAGGTTGCCTTAACATATGCCACAACCAAAAAAAAACATCAAATCTAGAGGGTAGAGATAGAAGATCACAGTTACTGTTATAAGTCCACTTAAAGCCATGCAGGGAAGTAGCCCCATCTTCAATTTTTGTTTCATTGTTAAGAAGGTAAGAAAGTTTCAGCATTTCCAGCAGTTAAAATGATTACTAGAATTAAAAATCACTCATCATTGTTACTCTTTTAGCTGGTGACTGGCACTAATTTGCCTACCCAATTGTGACGTTTGCTTTCTTCTCAAGGACTGAAGGAGAACTTCGCCTTGTAGCAGAGTTGGAAGGACAATTATTAGTTGCTGCAACTTTTAAAGAGTGCGTATTATTTGCCTGCACTTCATCGTAAATGACCAGCTATAGACCTAGCTATGGCAGTTGTAATACTGCACTTATAAAACTTTTATAAGATATTATAAGTTATAAGATATTGTAAGTTCTAGTAATATAAGTTCTTATAAGAGAGAGTTCTTATCCTTTTAATGTAGTTGTTAAGATCCTGTTAATGGTGGAACTGTCCAATCCCACCTCCTTAAGAGCCTGTAAGGTTTATAATAATATACATTATAAGAGGACTGTAAAGTTTATAAAATCCTGTTTTTCATAGTGCAATCTGCACTATAAAAAACATTCTTTGTGCATGGTCCTGACTGGTCTTTCTTCACTGATGTCTTGCTTTCTATTCAGATACGTGTGTTTCAAATTAAAGTGTTCAGCTATTAGCCCGATGGTCAGCTATGGATGAAGACGACAGCCAGGGTGAGCTGATCAACAAGAATACATCCCATGGCAAAGGGAAGAGGGCTGCTATGTGGGCCATCTCAGGTAGCCTGTTTATTATAGTTTGTCCTTTAAAGACAACAAGTTCGTTAATGGGCTGGGAAAGGCTTTATTCAATCACAACTTTGCCCTGAGCATTTCACCCTTAATTTAGTCTCACTTTGTTTTGTTTTATCTCAGATGACTCAGATGATGTAGAGGATGGCTCAGACGAGGGAGATTCCAACAGTGATGAAGAAGAGGAGGATCACCTTGATGGAGAGGAAGATGATGAGGGGGAAGAAGAAGAGAATGAGGAAAGTGACAGTGATGGTACGAACCTGTAAATTCACACATTCTGCCTGCCAAACACACACACACTCATTCAACCTGAAAATTTGTCTGCAATTGTTGCTTGAGTTCTTTATGATCATCTATTTCCTAATTTATAATATAAACAACAGATTACATAATATGGCAAATAAAGTAAAGATTCAGCCAATCAAAACATGCACCTCTCCTTCTTACTATTTTTTCAAACTGCATTGCTCTCAGTTAACCAGGTCTGCAAGATGTCTTTATGCATGCTCAATAATCCAGGTAAGGAAATCACAGAACGTTGAATCAGTTCATCTGGACACAACGTTTATTGAGAGAAATGTTTCCGTCACTCATCTAAGTGACCTCTTCAGTCTCAACTGACTGCAGGTTTCCTCACACTTATAAACGATGCAGTGGCATGAAACTGAAAACAACGATTGGTTTCATATGCAAACTGCCGTGACCATTAACTAGAGTTACAGTGGCAATACATACTATTGAGAGAACTTGGGAATAGTTGCAATCACAGCCTTGTAAGAGGGCGACAGATGTACTGTTAGCCCCCCCCCCCCCCGGTTCAGGGACGGCCATTCTCTCTTCACATAGATAGCCTCTTTGGCTGCCCATTCAAACCAGCATTCCTCCCTAACAAGGATGTGCACATCCTCATCCTTGAAAGAGATGCGTTGAGAGACATATTTTCCAAACACTGCATCTCAGTTGCTTTCAAACCCCAAACACGTTGTGCCAGAAATTGATCTACCCCATGGATCGGGTCCCCCAGCACAAACAGAGCAATATAGTGTATACTGTTAAGTGCCAGGAAGATTTATGTGACTTGTACATCGGGGAAACCAAACAGACACTGGCCAAGAGGATGGCACAACACAGAAGAGCTAACACATCAGGCCAAGACGCTGCAGTCTATACCCATATGCAGTTCAGTGGCCACTCTTTCAAGGATGAGGATGTGTACATCCTTGATAGGGAGCAACGCTGGTTTGAATGGGGAGTCAGAGAGGACATCTATGTAAAGAAGGAACGACCATCCCTGAACTTGGGGGGGGGGGGGGGGGCTAAGAGTACATCTGTCACCATCTTGCAATGCTGTGATTGTAACCATTCGCCAATCCTCTGTGGATAGTACACATTGCCATTGTAACACTAGTTAATGGTCACGGCAATTTGCATATGAAACCGATTGTTGTTTTCAGTCGTTATGCCACTATATTGTTTATTATAAGGGTGGGGATACCTGCAGTTAGTTGAGACTGAAGAGGCCACTTAGATGAGTGAAGAAAAGTTTCAATAAATGTTGTGTCCAGGTGAACTGATTCAACTTTCTGTGACAGGTCTACTAGAGTCCTGGAAAACAAGACTAGGTCAAAACCTTGTACTCTATGGCTGGACCGTGTATAATCAATGTTTGAAATTTTGGCCAACTTGTTACAGGGATAATCAGTGATAGTGTCTATAATGTGAATTCCTGGATATTAAATGTTCATCTGTAATTTTCTGAAGTGATCCCAGTAATATTTGTTAAAGTGTACTGAGGTAGTATAACACACGACTTGGTTAAGCTACAAGCAGCAGTATATTCCGTTTGTTAGCATACAATAAAAGTGGAATGAGCTGGAACCGCTGTGCTGATTCATTTTGAAAGAGCAATGGCCAATAGGGAAACTCCCACTCCCATGTTTACCGGTGACGTCGTTGGTCGGCTGACCAATCATGTAACTAAAGTGACGTCGTCGGTCACCTGATCCAGCGGCCCAATCTTGTAACTTGTTAACCCAGCCACTCTTAACATGATCACTGACAGACATTCACGGTTGTAGGGGGGTCACCTGATTCAGTGGCCCAATCATGTAGCTATTTCACTCAGTCACTTTTAACATGATCACTGACAGACATTCGCGGTTGTAGGGCTGGTCCTGCTGGCTAGTCCAGTTAAAAAATTCAGCCTGTCACTGCCCCCTACATGTTGAAAGAAGAAGGAAGTGTAATAGACCCTTTTATGACCTACGTCACGCATAGTATGCGTGCGCATTTTGGCAGCAAAAGAGGCAACTTCTCCATCTCCAATCAATGCAGAGTGCAAGTGGAGTTTTTGATCGATTGATATTTACATTTTTAAAATGTCATTTTGTTGTGTTGTGGGTTGCCAGAACAGGTCTAGCAAAACTAAAGGTATCAATTTCTACCGCATTCCATCGGGGAGAAGACCGTTCAATGCAAACAGGCAGATTGTGGTTACAAGCAATAAAATTAGTCTAGATAAATACATAAGTGGCTATCATGACAAATAGAAGTTATATTGTAGCATAAATAAGAGGTTATAGCATAGAATTGTATGGTCGCAAATAATGAAATCCATTTTTTTTGCTGCCAAAATGTGTGCGCATACTAAATCATGTGATCACTGTTTACCAACTGTAAAAGGGTCTATTAGGTGCCTCGTTTCATAGACAAATTTACATCCTTCCATTATCTCTCCCTTTTGTTCAGCATGTGATAAAGAACGTGACTTTGAGTCTCATGGTTCTTTTGGCACAGAGGGGTTTGGAACCCTGTCTCTTTGAACAATAAATTCCATTAGCTGAAAGCTACAACCCTAAAGATTGGTGTTGCGGATTAATTTATTGACATGGTATTGCGGATTAATTTATTGATACCTATCTTGATACTCAGAACTGCACTGGTGTCTGTCCACTGTATTTCAGGCATCTGTTCAAGATGAAACAGAGCTGCCATGGTGATTCTTGTGCTGTTCGGTCAGCAGCCTCAACATATTCAGGAAAAAAAGACGATGGTTGAACCTGGCTTTTAGTTGTTAATGTTGTGGTATCTGTTGCTAAAGGTATTCTACGAGATTAGCCTGCCGTATCTGCTTTCAGCCACAACGTGTTTTTCTTTTTCAAGCTCGACACCGTCTTCCTTACATCAATGTAAAATCTATAGCTGCTAATCTTAGGGTGTAATTGTTTGCTTCTTAATTGTGATGTTCATAATTAACCGTTTAACCGTTACCCGATAATAAGAATTTTGACCGATTAATACTATCAGTTAAATGGTTAAAAAAAAATTATTTTTTTTAAAAAATATATATATAGTATATATATTTTTTTTAAATTAAGAAAAATTTGCTGTATAGTAAAAGAAAAATAGGCTATACATATCAGTCAACTCATGGAGGCCTGTCGACACGTGTAACCAACCACACGTGCCTACAATCATATTTCACTGTGCCCGGGCAAAATGAAGTGAGCAAAAAGAAATACTGTGTGGGACCATTTCGACCAAAAGGATGACGAGGTTATTTGTAAAATATGCAATGCAGTACTGAAATATAGCAGTACTACAAGCGCAATGCAATACCATTTGCGAAGCAAACATCCGCGAGCATCAGGTGATGGAAGACAACAAACTTTGGCCTCCATGTTAGCAGGGAGAAGATGTGATGTGCAGCGGTCAGAGGAGCTAATTCAGAGAATCTGTTCAGTGGTGGAGAAAGACATTTTGCCCATCAGCATGGTCTGTGGAGAGGGTTTTCAAGAGCTACTGTCCCTATATCGAGCCTAAATACCAAATCCCATCAAGACTAACTGTTACCCGTCAAATTGAAGCCCGTTTTACAGAGAAAAATGAGCTTAAAACGCAACTTGCTAGTACTAAGTTTGTGGCTCTTATGACTGACTGCTGGACGGCACTCACAATGGAGAGCTACGTGACAGTTACATGCCACTATATCAATGAGGACTGGCAGGTTAAATCGGCTGGCCTATGAACACGGAGTATGCCAGGCAGACACACGGCTAGCAACCTCACAGCTAAACTATTTGATGCGGTGGAGACTTGAGGACTTGCTGGGAAAGTTTCTGCATGCGTCCATGATAATGCGGATAACGTCGTTGCTGCTAACTCTCCTGGTCGGGTGAACTGGGACTCTGTTGCCTGTTTTGCGCATACACTGCAGCTGGCGGTAAATGATGGATTTAATGTGGATGTGCATTGGGTTATCATTGCAGCCGAGCGGCTTGTCAGGCACTTCAACCACAGCACCCATGCATGCAAGGCACTGGAGGCCAGACAAGAACAAATGAAACTTCCGAAACACCAGCTCATCCAGTTATACAACAGCGGATGGAATTCAGTGTGTGACATGTTCGCATGACTTCTTGAACAACGGTGGGCAGTTACAGTTCTGTCCGACCCAACAGTAACAAAGCTAGTAACAAAAATGTGACTACAAGTTTTCGTTTTGTTAATCTGTTGGCTGTTTTTGATAATTAATTAGCAATGTGTGTTTTCATTTTGTTAATCTGTTTAAACATTAGAAAGTCTGGCTACTAGCTCTTTATTCTAATAAGTTATGAAATATTTTTCTGCACGGGATATCTAGGCTATTATGCCAATTATACAGCGTACTTGGCGCCGGAGGATTCAGTGTGTGTTTTCGTTTTGTTAATCTGTTTTTGTGCTTTAGAAAGTCTGGCTACTATTTGGAATTTACTTAAACAAACATTTATTTAAGTTAAATATTTTTCATGTAGGCCTGTTGGTCTATTCTAATCAGTCTGTTTTATTTCGTTCACAGCCGCGCTGCAGGTGTGTGATGATGTGACGATATTCTTATGTTCTGTTGTTTATGCTGCTATTTGCACAAGTAAAAATAGACCCCTTCATATGAAAAAAAAAATTTTTTGTTTTGTTTTTTGTTTTTTTAAATATCACAGACACTTGTTCATTATCCAAGTCGCTTATCCTAATTAGGGCCGTGGGATGCTGGAGCCTATCCCAGCAGTCATTGGGCAGCAGGTGGGGAGACACCCTGGACAGGCTGCCAGTCCGTCGCAGGGCCGACACATTCACACCTAGGGACAATTTATTATGGCCACAGACCATCGTTCATTGTGAAGAGTACATTTTAATCTTGTCTGTTATTGGTCAGGAAAAAAATTCAAAATGAGCATCCCTGCTTCTTATCATTTTCTACATGACAGTAACCATCTCATGAACAAATACAAAAGCGTTTGTCATTGAGACATTCCTGCATTTGCTATTTTGTGATATACACCAGCAATTAAGAAGTATCTATAAGGGCATTTGTTCAGATGTAAATCACTGACTGAGGTGCAGCCAGAGGTCTTGAAGGTTGTTCACAATCTAACACTGAGAGGAAAGAAAATTGTGATTTTTATGCCCTTACAACTGCTGGATGGTGGTGTTTTAGAAATGTAGTACTGATGTCCAGGGTTGATGGGCAAGTTTACATGCAAGCAATATGTAACGTACAAATGGACAGCTCAAGAAATGTGATTGAACGTTTATTTATTATGTTAAGGTATTTGTGTTATGTGTCATATTACATTGTCCATCATCTAATTGAGATATTGTATGATTTTTATTTTTGTCAAAGTAAGTTGAAAAAGCTAAGCCAAATTCAAAGTCCCTCTTTTTACTCAGATGAAGAGGAAGAAGAGGATAATGCCCTGGAAGGAGCGGTGGGAAGAGACTGTGCTGATCTTGCAGAGCTGAGTTCAGATGAGGACACAGAGAAATGTCCCATTTGCCTGAACGCCTTCATCAGCCAGCCAGTGGCCACACCAGAGAGCTGTGAGCACTACTTCTGTCTGGACTGCATCCTCGAGTGGTCCAAGGTGGGCGTGACTTCAGGTGGTGGGAGTCAAAGGGATTAGACATATTTGTTAAGAGCATCTAAGGGAATTTATCCATGGGTGGATCTTGGCTTTATTTAAAATGTGTCAAAGTTTGCTTCAATTTTGGTCTGTTTTCCTCTTCTCCATTTTAGAATGCAAACTCCTGTCCTGTAGACCGTAAGGTCTTCAGCAACATTTACCTAAGGAAGTGTCATGGAGGCAAAGTGCAGAAAATGGTAATTGTGACAAATTTTTTTATGCAGTCCTCTTTTTACTTTCTTCTTTGTGCATTTTGTAACCAAACAATTTTTGTTTTAAATCTGTTTATTGGGTTTTGCAATTTTTTTTAACATGACATAAACACCAAACAATTTTTGAACATACTTTTTGCTTGTTGCTAGGGCTGTCACGAATACCTTTTTTTTGGACTTAGAATATTTGGCAGCAAGTATTCGAAGGTATTCGAAGCTTCGCTATGATGGGGTGGGGGAGACCGGCAACCAACTTACAATACTCAAACTACATAAATTACACCCTTTGACTATAAAAACTAAATTGCTCATATGTTTGCTGTTATTATTTCTTTATCACGTGCTATCATTAGGCTGTTATTGTAATTATACAATTGACAGACAGGCCAAATCGGCCTTCAAGGTATTTCCTTTTTTTGAAATAAACTGGCTACAAAAACACTTTTAAAGTGAAATCAGTTGCTCATGAAAAGAAAAAAGAATTAAGACTTTTTGTTAGTGTAGCCCTTTACATGAAATCTTAAATAATTAGCGGCATTACTTCTGTTGCCCTAGAGTCGAAAAAAATGGAATGCGTGGCATGTACAACCAAGAAGCTACTTACAGTTTTCAGGTGATTTCACAAAGTCATTGTGGTTTGTGATATGCCAGTTTCTTTTGACATAGCTTTTTGGGTGTGATCTTCACAAATTTTGATGTTATTCCAGATGTTTGAATTTTTGGACATCTTGCTAAACTAGTTGTATGTCACATCCTATTATGTTGCATTGGGCATAGAAGAGATGAGAGCTAACACACTGCATTCATGTGGACACTGTTTTAAAAATTTTCCCGTGCAGTATTGCCAACTGCCGTTTACCGTCTCCAGAGGGGGGTAAAATAGTGATTTTGTGGTCAGTTATCATGGCAACAATCGAAGGCTTCGAAGCATTTGGGTCAGCCCTACTTGTTCACATTACTTGTTTTACATTTTCTCATCCTTCTGTTAAGCTTTTATTTGATAAGGATTTTCTTTAAACTTTATACATATGTCCTCTTAAAAAATTATGTGTGAAATCTGTGGCGATGTTGTGATTCAGATCACAGTGCAGAAGCCTTTGAAGGAAGGTCAAGAGGATGGAGTAGATTTGGACCTAGATCAGACCAGCTGTGAGGTGTGTGGGGGCAGTGACCGTGAGGACCGCCTCCTGCTCTGTGATGGCTGTGATGCTGGGTAAGATGAATGTCTTGCTGCTTAATCCTTCAAATTCATTACATTAATTTGACAAATTGCATTATATTCTTTCCTCTAGACTGTAAAAAATAAGTGTTCGCCAATAAATCCAATGCATGTGGTAATTTCTTCTAAAAAATAATTAAAAAGGCTTTATTCTGCATGGCATAATACAACAAAATTATCAATGCATGCTCTTCTGACCTTCATCAAGGTCATTGTCAAACAATAGTAAGTTGCACACCTACCGTATTTCCTTGACTATAAGTCGCTGTTTTTGTCTGGCTGGTCCTGCGACCTACATTTCAAAGCGACTTGCACAATGTAATTTTGTCAGACGAACACGGCATTTCAACTAAGGCCACTAGATGGCACCGTTTAATTTTGTGACGCAATTGAAATATGTATTGGAGGACTGCGTTGGGATTGGAATCCTGCGGGACCCAACGCAAATCTTGTGGGAGCGGGCGGTTTTAACTTTGCTGCAGGCGATCAAAAAATAAACTGCGGGTCCCGGGATTTAGCTAGCGCTAACGTGAAGGATGGAGTCAACAAATTAAGTTGAGAAGAAGATTAAAGCAGGTCATTACAATACAAGAGAAAAGCAAGGCAACTCTGACATTTGCAAAAATTTCTTAGTTGTCTCTGACAAAGATGGAAACGAACTGGAATTTTTTAGTTGCGACAAATGTGCAAAAGTATTGATCTACAGTGGGCACAAATCTGGCACCTCTGGGTTGAGGCGACTTACCTGCTCTGTTCTCGCTGGTCAAAGTAAGCTCTCCTTCAAAGATAAAGCACTTCCTTCACATTTCAAATAAGATATTATCGAGGGGGCGTCCGGGTAGTGTAGCGATCTATTCTGTTGCCTACCAACACGGGGATCGCTGGTTCAAATCCCCATGTTGACTCTGGCTCGGTCAGGCATCCCTACAGACACAGTTGGCAGTGTCTGCGGGTGGGAAGCCGGATGTGGGCTATGTGTCGTGGTTGCTGCACTAGCGCCTCCTTTGGTCAGTCGGGGTGCCTGTTCGGGGTACCCTGTTCAGGATGCCCTGGCGAAACTCCTCACTGTCAGGTGAAAAGCGGCTGGCAATTCCACATGTATTGGAGGAGGCATGTGGTAGTCTGCAGAACTCCCCGGATCAGCTAGGTTAAGAGGAGAGGTGACGATTAGCGAGGATTAGCGAGCAGCAGTATGGTTTCATGCCACGAAAGAGCACCACAGATGTGATGTTTGCTTTGAGAATGTTGATGGAGAAGTATAGAGAAGGTCAGAAAGAGTTGCATTGTGTCTTTGTAGATTTAGAGAAAGCATACGACAGGGTGCCAAGAGAGGAGGTGTGGTATTGTATGAGGAAGTCGGGAGTTGCAGAGAAGTATGTAGGAGTGGTGCAGGATATGCATGAGGGAAGTGTGACAATGGTGAGGTGTGCGGTTGGAACGACAGATGGGTTCAAGGTGGAGGTGGGATTACGTCAAGGATCGGCTCTGAGCCCTTTCTTGTTTGCAATGGTGATGGACAGGTTGAAGGACAAGATCAGGCAGGAGTCTCCATGGACAATGATGTTCGCGGATGACATTGTGATCTGTAGCAAGAGTAGGGTGCAGGTTGAGGAGAGCCTGGAGAGGTGGAGGTATGCACTGGAGAGAAGAGGAATGAAAGTCAGTAGGAGCAAGACGGAATACCTATGCATAAATGAGAGGAGGACAGTGGAATGGTCAGGATGCAAGGAGTGGAGGTGACGAAGGCATATGAGTTTAAATACTTGGAGTCAACAGTTCAAACTAACAGGGAGTGCAGTAGAGAGGTGAAGAAGAGAGTGCAGGCAGGGTGGAGTGGGTGGAGAAGGGTGTCAGGAGTGATTTGCAACAGAAGGGTACCAGCAAGAGTTAAAGGGAAGGTTTACAGGATGGTTGTGAGACCAGCTATGTTGTATGGTTTGGAGACAGTGGCACTGACGAAAAGACAGGAGGTGGAGCTGGAGGTGGCAGAGTTGAAGATGCTAAGAGTTTCACTGGGAGTGACGAAGAAGGACAGGATTAGGAATGATTATATTAGAGGGACCGCTCAAGTTGGACGGTTTGGAGACAAAGCAAGAGAGGCAAAATTGAGATGGCTTGGACATGTGTGGAGGAGAGATGCTGAGTATATTGGGAGAAGGATGCTGAATATGGAGCTGCCAGGAAAGAGGAAAAGAGGAAGGCCAAAGAGGAGGTTTATGGCTGTGGTGAGGGACGACATGCAGGTGGCTGGTATGACAGAGGAAGACGCAGAAGACAGGAAGAAATGGAAACAGATGATCCGCTGTGGCGACCCCTAACGGGAGCAGCCGAAAGTAGTAGTAGATATTGATGCTAATGAAGTATATATTATAATGTGGGTTTTCTGTTAATCTTTTATTTTGTCCCTTACATCCACTCCATTTTTTCTCCATCTAAATGAGAATATACATGGGAGGAATATACAGGGAGGTTTTTTCTTGTGTAATGGAAATATACTTTTTAATTTACTTTTTTGGATGCCGCAGTGGGGGCCCTCAGCCCACAGGTAGGAGAGGCTTCCCCCCACAGCTAGACGTTTTCTCTACCTCAGCTCAGGGCCATTTACCAGAGACCCCAGCCTTGGAATCACACCTTCCTTACCCTCCTTTTTTTCTTTTCTTTTTTTTTTAATTTTTCTTTTTGTTTCTTTGTTCTTGCTTGTTCAGAGAGTAGATCGGTTAAGTTCTATTTTGCTAACATCAATGATACACTGACAGATAAATACACATGGCTAGGAAAGTAAAATTCATCTCTTAATGTCAGTGGGCTGTTGAATCCAATCAAATGCCGTAAAATTCTGTCTAAAGTGAAGAAAGAACAAGCCCATGTAGTATATCTACAGGAAACCCATTTAAATCATAATCAGTCTGAAAAACTAAAGAGAATGGGCTTTATTAATTTGTTTTTTTTTCTTCATATAAATCAGCACGTAGGAGAGGAGTTGCTATTCTCATTTCAAGCAAGCGAAAAAAGTATTCGAAATGAGAGATAAGGAGAGCAGATATATTCTAGTAAGAGGGAATATAGATGGGAATCCAGTTACTCTATTGAATATACAGTGCATCCGGAAAGTATTCACACCCCTTCACTTTACCCACATTTTGTTATGTTACAGCCTTATTCCAAAATGGATTAAATTCCTTTTTTTTTCTCATCAATCTACACACAATACCCCACAATGACAAAGTGAAAAAGGTTTTGTAGAAATGTTTGCAAATTTATTAAATATAAAAAACTGAAATATTGCATGTACGTAAGTATTCACACCCTTTGCTATGTCACTCAAAATTGAACTCAGGTTCATCCTGTTTCCACTGATCATCCTTGAGATGTTTCTACATCTTGATTGGAGTCCACCTGTAGTAAATTCAATTGATTGGACATGATTTGGAAAGGCACACACCTGTCTATATAAGGTCCCACTGTTGACAGTGCATGTCAGAGCAGAAACCAAGCCAAGAAGTCAAAGGAATTGTCTGTGGACCTCCGAGACAGGATTGTATCGAGGCACAGATCTGGGGAAGGGTACAAAAAATGTTCTACAGCTTTGAAGGTCCCGAAGAGCACAATGGTCTCCATCATTTGTAAATGAAGTTTGGATCCACCAGGACTCTTCTTAGAGCTGGCCGCCCAGCCAAACTGAGCAATCGGGGGCGAAGGACCTTGGTGAGGGAGGTGACCAAGAACCCGATGTTCACTCTGACAGAGCTCCAGCGTTCCTCTGTGGAGATGGGAGAACCTTCCAGAAGGACAACCATCTCTGCAGCACTCCACCAATCAGGCCTTTATTGTAGAGTGGCCAGACGGAAGCCTCTGCTCAGTAAAAGGCACATGACAGCCCGCTTGGAGTTTGCCAGAAAGCACCTAAAGGACTCTCAGACCATGAGAAACAAGATTCTCTGGTCTGATGAAACCAAGATTGAACTCGTTGGCCTGAATGCCAAACATCACGTCTGGAGGAAACCAGGCACCTCTCATCACCTTGCTAATACCATCCCTACAGTGAAGCGTGGTGGTGGCAGAATCATGCTGTGGGGATGTTTTTCAGCGGCAGGAACTTGGAGACTAGTCAGGATCGAGGGAAAGATGAATGGAGCAAAGTACAGAGAGATCCTTGATGAAAACCTGCTCCAGAGCGCTCAGGACCTCAGACTGGAGCGAAGGTTTACCTTACAACACGACAATGAAGGAGTGGCTTCAGGACAAGTCTGTGAATGTCCTTGAGTGGCCCAGCCAGAGCCCAGACTTGAACCCCATTGAACATCTCTGGAAAGACCTGAAAATAGCTGTGCAGCGATGCTCCCCATCTAACCATACAGAGCTCGAGAGGATCTGCAGAGAAGAATGGGAGAAATACCCCAAATATAGGTGTGCCAAGCTTGTAGCTTCATACCCAAGAAGACTTGAGGCTGTAATCACTGCCAAGGGTGCCTCAACCAAGTACGGAGTAAATGGTGTGAATACCTATGTACATGCAATATTTCAGTTTTTTATTTTTAATAAATTTGCAAAAATTTCTACAAAACCTTTTTCACTTTGTCATTATGGGGTATTGTATGTAGATTGATGAGAAAAAAAAGGAATTTAATCCATTTTGGAATAAGGCTGTAACATAACAAAATGTGGGGAAAGTGAAGGGGTGTGAATACTTTCCGGATGCAATGTATATGCACCCCCAGGAAGGGTTATTAGTTTCTTCAAGAAAACCACTAATATTATAATAATGGAAACAGAAGTCCTTCTGATATGTGGGGGAGATTTAAATGTACAATTACAACCAAAGTTAGACTCATCCAGTAGAAAAACCCATGAAACAAAGTCCTTACATAAGAAAGTTAACACACTTTTTGAGGACATGGGTTTAATTGATATATGGAGAGACTTTTTCCCTATCAGAAGGGATTGCACTTACTATTCTGCCCCCCCCCCTGCTCTGTATTTTCAAGAATAGACTATTTCATAACATTTGGAAATGATAAAGACAAAATAAATATCTATGGAATTGGGACAATAGATTTAAGTGACCATGCACCTATATATTTATTGATCTGCGACCAAAGAGTACTACATGGAAACTAAATTCAGTTCTACTCAATGATCCCAATTTTAAGGACCAGATGAAAAAAGAAATTAGTCTTTATTTAGAATTCGGTGGTAATGGAGAAGTTTCACCTCCCATTCTATGGGATACTCTAAAGGCCAGCTTAAGAGGGAAAATCATAGCAATATCTTCTTATAAGAAAAAAAAAAAGGAATAAAACAGAGGATTTACAAAACAAGCTGAAGGAACTAGGAAAAAAAAAATTAATGGAGTTCATGTAGCAGGTAACCTTAGGGCCAATTAGAGAAATTAGACTAATTTATACAAACCAATTCCAATAAAGTCTGGGACGTAGCATGTCAATAAGTGACTAAATAACAGATTAGCAAGCTTGCAATCTTTAGAACTATATTCATTGAATACACTACAAAGACAAGATATTTAATGTTCAACTGATAACCTTGTTTTCACTTACAAAATTCAATACTTATTGAATTTGATGCCTGGAACAAGGTTCCTTGAGTTTGGCTGACAGGGGGCACTTATGAAGTTGAGGAGCTGCAATAATAACTGTTTGGAACATTGATAGGAACATGAACAGGTTAATTGGAAACAGGTGAGTGTCATAATTGGGTATAAAAGGAGCATCCCGAAAGGCTCAGTCGTTCACAAGCAAGGATGGGATGAGGTTCACCACTTTGTGAACAACTGTGTGAGCAAATAGTCCAACAGTTTAAGAACAACGTTTCTCAACATACAATTGCAAGGAATTTAGGGATTTCATCATCTACAGTCCATAATATCATCAAAAGATTCAGAGAATCATTAGTCCGCGGTGGTGTAGCGGTCTAAGCATTGGCTTTGTGTCGATGCAGTTGTCCACTGGGGACTGGGGTTCGTGCCCCAGTCTCGTCAGATCCGACTATGGCCGGACTCGATGAAGCAGCAATCATTGGCAACGCTGTCTTCCGGAGGGGGGCGGAGTCGGCTTGTGTTCGTCACGTGAATGCGTCTCTGTGTGTGTCGGAAAAAACAGTGGTTCGGCCTGGAGTCGCCTTGTCACGAAAGTGGGGAGGCGGTCTCCTTCGAGACTGCCGGCCGGAGAGATGCAGTTGGCGAACGCATGCAGTACGAGGGTGGGTGTTTGAATTAAAATAGGGATCGATTGGCCACTAAATTGGGAGAAAAAAAAGGGAAAAATCAGAAATAAATTTATAAATAAAATAAAAAAGATTCAGAGAATCCGGAGAAATCTCTGCACGTAAGCAGCAAGGCCGAAAACCAACATTGAATGCCCGTGACCTTCGATCCTTCAGGCGGCACTGCATTAAAAACCGACATCATTCTGTAAAGGATATTACCACGTGGGTTCAGGAACACTTCGGAAAACCATCGTCAGTTAACACAGTTCGTCGCTACATCTACAAATTCAAGTTAAAACTCTACCATGCAAAGCAAAAGCCATATGTCAACAAGACCCAGAAACGCCGCCGGCTTCTCTGGGCCCGAGCTCATCTGAGATGGATTGACGCAAAGTGGAAAAGTGTGCTGTGGTGTGACGAGTCCACATTTCAAAGAGGAAAAGGACCATCCAGATTGTTATCAGCGCAAATTTCAAAAGCTAGCATCTGTGATGGTATGGGGGTGTGTTAGTGCCCATGGCATGGGTAACTTGCACATCTGTGAAGGCACCTTTAATGCTGAAAGGTACATAGAGTTTTTGGAGCAACATATGCTGCCATCCAAGCGGCGTCTTTTTCAGGGACGTCCCTGCTTATTTCAGCAAGACAATGCCAAGCCACATTCTGCACGTGTTATAACATCGTGGCGTCGTAGTAAAAGAGTGCGGGTACTAGACTGGCCTGCCTGCAGTCCAGACCTGTCTCCCATTGAAAATGTGTGGCGCATTATGAAGTGCAAAATACGACAACGGAGACCTCGAACTGTTGAGCAACTGAAGTCGTACATCAAGCACGAATGGGAAAGAATTCCACCTACAAAGCTTCAACAATTAGTGTCCTCAGTTCCCAAACGCTTATTGAGTGTTGTTAAAAGGAAAGGTGATGTAACACAGTGGTAAACATGCCCCTGTCCCAGCTTTTTTGGAACGTGTTGCAGGCATCAAATTCAAAATGAGTGAATATTTGCAAAAAAAACAAAACAATAAAGTTTATCAGTTTGAACATTAAATATCTTGTCTTTGTAGTGTATTCAATTGAATATAGGTCGAAAAGGATTTGCAAATCATTGTATTCTGTTTTTATTGACGTTTTACGCAACGTCCCAACTTCATTGGAATTGGGGTTTGTAGTTTGGCTATACAAGAAATCAGGAAAATCTAATGTTTTTGAAACAGAGACATTAGGAAAGTGGATCGAAATTTAGGAAAATACCGGTGTGGAAATTAAAAAAGCAGATAGCTGAAAACACAATTCATTAGAATTAGGGATCCAAGAACAAAAGTGATAAAAAATAAATTAAGTGAGATTCCGGAAGCTTTTGAAGTGTTTCACAAAACTCTATATTCTAAAGTTCCAGGGGGAAGCGTAACCCAAATTGACACCTACCTTAATTCCCTCAAGTTACCCATATTAAACTAAGAACAAAATAGAATGATGACTGCAGACATAACTGAAGGTGAACTAAAAACTGCAATTAGTGGGCTTAAATTTAACAAGTCACCAGGATCAGATGGCTATACGGCAGAGTGGTATAAAGAATTTGAAAATGAGTTAACTCCTGTTATACTCCCCATGCTAAACTGGGCTTTAAAAAAGGCACAAACGCCACCTAGCTGGAAGGACGCGATAATCTCAGCTATACCAAAAGAAGGCAAGGATAAAATGGAATGTGGGTCTTTTAGACCAATATCTGTTTTTAATGTAGATTATAGACTATTTACCTCCATCATGGCGAAACAATTTGAAGAGTTCCTACCCACACTGATACATAATGATCAGACAGGTTTTATACAACAACGCCAAACACAAGACAGTATACAAAGGACACTACACATTATGGATCATATACAAAAAATAAAATTAAAGCAATAGTGATAAGCGTGGCTGCTGAAAAGGCATTTGACTCGGTTCAATGGCATTTTCTTTGTAGAGTGCTACACAGATTTGGTTTCCATGACACAATTATTAAAACTATACAGGCGCTATATGACAATCCCACTGCTAGGATTAAAATTAATGGATATTTATCAAATCATTTTACCCTAGAAAGGGGTTTTAGGCAGGGCTGCGCATGGTCACCACCCCTCTTCGCATTATATTTGGAACCACTAGCTCAATACATCAGACAAAATGAAGATATCAGGGGAATTATTATCAAAGGCACAGAGCATAAATTGGCCTTTTACGCGGATGACATTTTGATCTATCTAGGGCAACCAACGAACTCTTTCCCTACATTGATCCAATCATTTGAACAATATGGTCAATTATCGTGATACAAGATCAACATAGATAAAACCCAATTACTTTCATATAACTACTATAGCCCACCAGGAGTAATTGATAGTAGATACCCTTTGACACGGCAAACAGAGTCTTTCAAATATGTGGGCATCAGCATGCCAAACGATGTGGCAAAACTATCAGAATACAATTATTTGCTTATAACCAAAAAAATTGAGGAAGACATAACAAGATGGAACCTAATTCCTTTGCTTAGTCTCAGCTCAAGGATCGAACCCATTAAAATGAATATATTGCCCAGACTATTATATCTCTTTCAGACCTTACCAATAGAAATGAACCAAAACCAAATCAATGAATGGGACAAAATGTTATCAGGGTACATATGGCAAGGTAAAAGACCTAGGGTTCATCTCAAAACTTTGCAGTTGGCCAAAGAAAAGGGAGGATGGGCCCTACCTTCTATTAAAGATTATTATTTTGCAGCACAGATGAGAGCTATGATATGCTGGTGCAACCCATCATGTGACGCTCAATGGAAAAGCATTGAAGAGAGAATACCTTCCATCCCCATACAGGCAATCTTAGCTGATAACAATCTACAAAGCTATATGAATACTATGGATAACCCAGGGGTGAAATGCACTCTCAAAACATGGAAAACTGTTAAAAAATATAAATTAGAGGGAGATATTGTAATTCTTAAATGGTGTGCATATGACTCAGATTTTACACCAAATAAGCTAGATACTAGATTTAAGGACCGGACAGCTAAAGGAATAACGGCAGTATAATGAAAGGAACACTGCTCAGTTTTGAAATGCTTAAAAAGAAACACCTATTTGAAAAACAAGACTTTTATAGGTATCTGCAGATGTGACATTATGTTAATACGAAGATGAAAAATGTAACCGAGGCAAGTACTTGTCTGATAGAACTGTTTAGAAAAGCATATAATTCAGATACTGATAGTAGAATCATGCATATGTAAGGGTCTGTTAAATTTTAAAACACATTCGACTTTATACATTAAACAAAATGGGAGAAGGAAGGAGGACAGTTATATCTGAGGAAGAATGGACAACAATATGGAGGTATCAATGGGAGTGTACTAGTTCGCAGAAATGGAAGGAGTTTGGTTGGAAAAACCTGATATGGTACTTTATTACCCCCTCTCAGAAATCACATTATGATAGTAACCTCCCTGTTTGCTGGACAAACCGTGGAAACCAGAATACAAACTATTACCATATTTTCTGGGATTGCCCTGTTATCAAAGACTATTGGAGAGTGATACACAATGCCCTACAAGATATTTTAAATGTGAAATACTCCTAGAAAGTAAGACCATATATTTTGGGTATATACCGCAAGAATAGTTGAAAGGAGATAAATATTTAATGAATATACTGCTGGTGGCTAGTAAAAAGACTCTTACCGGGAAATGGTTATCACAGAAGAGCCCAACTTTAAACACATGGATGGAAATTACAATGGACATTTATAAAATGGAGAGGATAACAGCATCTGTCAATCATAAATTGGAACAATTAGCCTTAAACTGGAAAAAATGGTTTGACTACATAGCATCCCATAGGCCTGATTTTATTTTCACAAACCAGTGATTATGTTGTAAAGAAAAAATCACTCCCTGCCTGTACATATTTTTTTCCTGTGTTCTGTTCTTTCTTTTCTATAAGTGGATAAAAAAATTGTTTATAAATAACAAAAAAAGTACCAGCATATAGAGCAAAGACGTTACCAAAAATGCTTTTTTAAATTAACCTGGTGAAGAATATTCACATCTGTTTAATTTGTCAGACCAGCCTGATTAAGGTATGTCGTGGAATCTGTGTAGATGCATTGTTGTCCGAAAGCAAAACACCAAAATATGAAAGTCATTCTGGATGTTTAGCTGTTTGTACCAAGATTATTTATTTAGGGGCGTCTCTTTGGTTTCAAGGTTTGAGCTGTAGAATGGGTCACTTGCTGACTCCTTTGAGGACTCATGATGTGCTGACGGACTTTACAATCATTAATGTTGCAAATGCTGCAGAGATGTTTGGTTAAATTTACTAATCTCCTCCGTCTGATTTTGGTCTCATGAGCACAGTACGAAATAATTTCTCCCCTTAGGTAAGCCTTCAGTGTCTCCCACAGTAGAGAAGCTGAAAGCCCCGGTGTCTTATTAACACTCATAAAAAAAGTAAATTTGCCGGGAAATAAAAGCGACAAAATCCTCATTTGACAATAAAGAAATATTCAAACGCCAGGGTGGTTGGGTGTTATCACATCCCCTAATTTCTAATTCCATTAGAACTGGGGCATGATCTGATATAACAATAGCATTATATGAACAGGACAGTACTGATGGGATGAGCCGATAGTCAAGTAAAAAGTAATCAATACGTGTAAAGGTATGATGAACGTGAGAAAAAAATGAGTATGTGACATCCTACCAGATGGATTAAAAAAGCGCCAGGGATCTGTGAGTGAGAATTCTTCCGTAAAAGATTGAATGGTTCTAGCTGAGCTTGAAGGTACTGCGTTTTTGGTTGATGAGCGATCCAAAGATGGATTAAGCCAACGATTGAAACCCTGCCCCAAGATAAGATGATGTGTGGACAGGTCGGGTATTGAGGAGAACACTGATCTAAAAAAGCAACTATTGTCCCAGTTAGGGCCATGGATATTAAGCCGAATCACCAGGGTACCATAAAGTGTCCCGGTTACAAACACAATTCTACCATTTGGATCAGAAGAGACATCTGAGCAAATAAAATTAATTGACTTATGAATTAAAATTGTCACACCTCTCGATCTGCTCTGAAATGAGTGATACACTTGTCCGACCCATCTCCTCCGCAACCTAGTATGAGCCGATAATTTAAGGTGGGTTTCCTGAAGGAAAGCAATATGAACTCCCAGATGTTGAAGATGCCCAAGAACTTTACTACATTTAACTGGCTAGTTTAAGCCTTTACAGTTCCAGCTGGAAAATGTTACCACTCCTCCAAACTGCTGTGAAACCTTAGGTTGGTTCATAAACTAGTGCTGGGTGTGAAATGAATAGTAACATTGTAAAAGATGCCCTGAGAAAGATTTTAAAATGTGGTGACCAGGCTATAGACACAATAATACAAACATCACACAAAATAAACTGTAAACATATCCGCTCCCCTCCCCCTCCTGCTGATGCGTACTCCCAAACCAGACGCGCGCATACCCCACTAACACTAATACACATTAACAGACACCTGAAGTCATACCTCTTCTGGAGTCGAGTGACAAAATAATATTAAATGATAACACTGTTAAAATAGTGCAGTATTTACATGAACTATTAAACAATGGACACAAATTGTGAACTTGCCGTTCCCATTATACAGGGTGTAAATGACCCCAATGCACAGTGTGGTTCATGGGTATAAAGTTTGCATTTGTAATGTATTTGTTTTATTGCTTTTATTTTGTTGTTTCCTGTGAACATGAAAGTGCTTTTATTTTGAAAAGACAGTAGACACGGAAGTAAATTGACGAAAAAACGGTGTAGAACATTAACGTCAACACACAGAAAAACACGGAGATTTTAACACCAGGACAGGTATAAAAAGGATGAACGGGGAGAGCATAATGGGAGTTAAGCTCCAGTCGAAAGGGCAACAACGTATTTAGTGTGTCTAATTTTTCAGTAATTTTGATTTTGTTGTTTTTTGTTAACTCTGGCATTAAGCTAAATTTCTGGTGTCAAGCTAACTTTCTGGTGTTAAGCTAACAGAGTTTTAACGTATTATTTTGCCTTCTGGTTTAATTTCTGTTTAGCTCTTACGTTGGTCTATGAAGGAAGGGAAACAAAAATAAACAGCATTAGACCATCAGTCCAGACTTGTATTTTTTCGACTGGGATGCTACAGTAAGAGCTTGACCATCCACCGCCATGCTGCGCGATGTATTCTCAAGGGCTCAAGGCATACCCATAACGGACAGCAAGTGGCAGAAATTGGTCTGGAAACTAAAACGATAAAGGAGTAAAGAAAGCTGCACTGAAAATGGAGGACACACAAGCCTCATACGTGAGCCATAAGGACATTAATGGAACAGATTATCAGCCTGATGAAAGAAATTCAGGATTTTAAAGGCTTGCTTCAAAACACAAATGAAAATCCAAGGCAGGATATTAAGGATATAATCAAAAGTAAGGAAAAAATGTTGGCCGATCTACAGTATAAAGTCCAGAGTACTACAGATGAACCTCACCGCTCTGAACGTACCAGCATGCCAACAGAAAAAATGCTTCCTTATCAAAGGAAAGAAGTAAGCAAAAAAGAAAAAAGGCTGACCTGCTCATGAACAATGGAAAATCCAAGCATGTGATGCAAGAGAAAAACTAAAGTCAGACATAAATGAAGCACACTTGTCATCGCTTGCACACATTTTAGTGAAAGGAAAAGATGACATTATGAACCTCTACACTGAAATAAGAGATCATGCCACACCAACAGCCGATTTAAGGTGAAAAATCGATGCCTGTGAAGCAGTAACTAATGACATCAAAATTGTATGTGAAAGATTAACGGGTATTGATGGAGATTTTGATGCAGAACATGAAAGATGTCGTCTACGTGAGCTGCTGGATCCATTTATGTTCTACTGCTGCACAGTCAAGTATCTCCCATTGTTCCTCATCTTCATACATTGCATCAAACCGGGCTGATGCAGTGGCAGAGCTGGCAGCAAAAGAGGCTGAATACAAGATTGTGCAAGAGGACTGAAAGCAAAGGGAAAAGATAGAGGCTCTAGAAGAGCAGCACAAGAAAGAACTGAAAATTGAAAGGTTTGAGCTGGACTGTTTGCAAGCTGGAAAGGACGTGGAGGCACCTCGAGCTAGATTGGATGCCTACAGCAAAGAAATAATACAAATGGGTGATGTCCGGTCAGCTAAGAGTGAGCAGATGAGGCCAAATTCTGTATCTCAGCCCCCTGCACCACACCCATCTAACACATCCATGTTGTCTGTGTCCCCTGGTGTCACTCAACTAGCATAAGCTATTCAGGACAGTATAACAATGAACAGACTTCCTATGCCAGTGCAAACAGTGTTCAGTGGTGAGCCAATCTATTTTATTGAATGGAAAGCCTCCTTTATGTCACTGATGGACCAAAAGGGCATTTTTTGCTGCCGATAAACTGTATTATCTGAAGAAGCATGTTAGTGGCCCAGCTCGTAAATGCCTAGAAGGCACCTTCAAGAAATGATGAAGAATCCTACCAAGATGCCTGGAAAAAACTCAATCAGTGATACGGCCAGGCATTTGTTATTCAAAGAGCATTTAGAGAGAGAGAAGCCATCAAGCTGGCCAAAAATACAGTCTAAAGATGGTGAAGAACTAAGGAACTTTGCAGACTTCTTAAGTGCTTGCCTGTTAGCTATGCCTCATGTAATGGGCCTGGAAATATTAAACGATTGCAGTGAAAATCAAAGATTGAGATAGAAACTGCCTGACTGGGCAGCTGCCAGATGGAACTGCCAGGTTACAAAGGCAGTGATAGTAGGTAACGAATTTCCCAATTTCAGTGATTTTGCTGCATTTCTGTTGTTAGAAGCAGAAGCTGCCTGCAACCTGGTCACCTCCATCTATGCTCTTCGTTCTTTGGAGTTATGCAGTGACAAAAGGAGTCTAAAGGACATCAAGAGGAACAAGGCAAGTGTCTTCAGCATGAAAACAGCCGTACACTGTGATAAGCAAATATCAACCGGTGCAAACGTGGGATCTCCCTGTGCCAAAACACACATCAGCTCCATAAGTGCCCAGACCTTGTGAAAATGTCACTGGAAGATAGACGGGGATATATTAAGGACAATAAACTGTATTATGGCTGTCTGAAACCAGGTCACAGTGTGAAGGATTGTCGACGCTGCCTCACCTGTGACATTTGCATGAGAAGGCACCCAACCTGCCTTCGCGATGACAACTACATCAAAGATGTGAAAAGAGAAAGGCGTGTGAGTATGGAAAATGCAACACAAAATAATACATCAGAGACAGCAGCTGCTATGTCACTTAATGTTGCCAGGGACGGACAATCTGCAAGTACTTCAATGATTGTTCCGGTGTAGGTGTCATCTGATGCAAACCCATATAAAGAAAAACTTGTCTATGCCTTATTGGACACTCAAAGTGACCGCCTTCATTGATCAAGAGGTGAGTCGTGAACTGCAAGTGGGTGTCTGTCCAGTGAAATTAAAACTAACCACCATGATGGGAGAGAATGCAGTTGTAAACAGTGAAAGGGTGTGTGATTTCCGCATGAGGGGTTACAGCTCTGCAACACACATCCCCCTCCCTCGCAACACACATCCCCCTCCCTCCTGCGTACACAAAGGACTGTATACCTGTAAACCGTGAACGCATACCAACATGTGAAACAGCCAAATGCTGGAGTCACCTATCACCAATCATAGATGAAGTCCCGCCACTCCTCAGTTGTGAAGTAGGTCTCTTGATAGGTTTTAACTGTTCGAGAGCATTAGCACCTAGACAAGTGATACTGGGCAAAGATGATGAGCCTTATGCTGTTCAAACAGATTTAGGTTGGAGCATAGTGAGCAGTGTAGCACCTTGCCTTGAAACAGGTGTGATGAACAGTCTTTTTCATTGTGTTGCTGTCAAAGCGATCCCCCCAGTAACTCCCATGGATGCAATTCATGCATTAGAAAGTGATTTCAACGAAGTCGGTGGGAAGGATAAAACAGTGTCTCAAGAAGGTGTCATCTTCCTTGACAAACTTAAGGAAGGCATAAAGAAAAGTGAACAAGGAAATTTTGAAATGCCACTGCCCTTTAAGGAAAGGCCATACATGCCTGATAACTGACAGTTCGCAGAGGTCCGACTCAGCCACCTCAAGAGGAAATTCTCCAGAGATGAGAGATACAAGGAGGATTAAATTAAGTACATGAGTGACATCATCAAAAGAGGTGACGTAGAGGAAGCTCAGGATGATGGACTTCCTGGTGAGAAATGGTATATACAACATCATGGCATTTATCCCCCAAAGAAACCAGAAAAATTGCATGTTGTCTTTGATTGCTTGGCCAAGCATAAAGGAACCAGCCTTAACGAGCACCCTCTGCCTGGACCAGACATGATGAACAACCTGACTAGTCTCCTAGTACGCTTTTGGAAGCATCAAATAGCTTTAATGTGTGACATAGAAAAAATGTTTAAATCAGTTTAAAGTCCCAAGAAAATGACCGCAATTGCCTCCGCTTCTTATGGTGGAAAAATGGAGACTTAAGTACACAACCACAAGAGTATAGGATGACAGTACATCTCTTTGGTGCAGTGTCTTCCCCAGGATGTGCAAACTATGGGTTAAGACATCTAGCCAAAGAGAACAGCCTTGCATATCCATTAAGTGCCCAGTTCATCACCAGAGACTTATACGTGGATGATGGTGTTACAAGCACAGACAGTGAAAGAGCAATAGGCCATATTCGATTGACATCATCATGGTTCGCCGCAGCCATATTGTTGACATAGCTACGACCATAGGTACTGCAGCTGTCAACAACAAGTGACAGCCTAGGTGACAACTGCGCTAGAGATGCTAGCTAGCTACCAGCGTTAGTTTTAGGCAGGCTATAAAGTTATTGCACACAAGCGATGGTGTCCTGTGTTGTACACAGCTGTTGTAACAGCAGCAATAAAAACCCTGGCATTAGTTTTTATGCGGTCTCGACTGTCCGTGGACGTGAAGGGAAAGATGCTGAGGAGCTGAGCCAGCGCAGAAGAGACTTGAGGCTAGCTAGAATAAATAGGCGAAACTTTCAGCCTACACTTCACAGCAAAGTCTGTTCTCAGCATTTTACCACAGGTAGACAATGTTAAGGGAAGAAGTGTTTGTAAGGTCAATTGATTGTCTAAAGCCAATAATGTTATCCTACTTGTATATTAAGTTGACATTGAACTGTGCCAGTAGAGTGGTTTAAGTTCCCCTATTCCTAACAGAGCATTTTCTTTTAGGCAAGCCATCATACCTACATGATTTCTTTCCTTTCTAAGGCATGGGGAGGGCGCACTACTGATAAATATATCACAGAAAATTCAGGCTTACTAGAGCTGCTTACCCCAGGTGATTTCATCTTGGCAGACAGATGTTTTAATATACAGGACAGTGTAGGCTTAAAATGTGCACAAATTGTAACACCCAGTTTTACTCGAGGAAAGTTACAGCTGTCTGCTCTTGAAGTTGAGGCCACCCGCAAAATTGCACATGTTCGCATACATGTAGAAAGAGTGATTGGACTGGTGCGTAATAAATATGTGATACTGTCAGAGAAGATACCAATCTCCTACTTGGTGACATCAGGATCTGAGACCACAACTATCGATAAGATAACTACAGCGTGTTGCTGCCTAACCAACATGTGCACTTGTGTTGTACCTTCTGACTAAATGTAGGGTTGTAAAACGGGTTGATACCGCATGTGTAGTGTGACCGATTCCATGACAAATGCTCACAAGACCAACAATGCTCACAAGACAAATGCTCACAAGACAAATGCTCACAACACTAAAAGAAAAAGAGACAAATGCTCACAAATTGTTTTATAATCTATATTTACAGCGAAAAATTATAGTATACAGATATACAAATATGAAATATGGTTACATATCGATTTGCATCCGACTGGAATAGACTGATAATGGAACATTGCTCAACATACCCCGTGGCAATTGACAGTCTCTATATAAGAAATTGGTTGGCAAAAGACTCTATAGACACTGCTTTAAAATCTCTTAATTAGGTCACTGTGATCCCTATTACATGCTTAGACCTATGTGATATTTCTTGTGACATGCAACAGACTGTTCAATGGAATATTTTTCCATGAATAAAGGTTAATTAAGATTATGTATTACCAAACAGTAATTGATAGTCTCATTATCATGATTATCTTTAAGATCACCATTTCATTTGTCAGGGAGATGTGATCCCTCTCACATGCTTAGGCCTATGTGATATGTCTTATGTGACATGCAACAGAATGTTCAGTTGACTTTTTGAAAAATAAAGATTGTAAAACAATTTGTGAGCATTTGTCTCTTTTTCTATTAGTATTGTGAGCGTTTGTCTTGTGAGCATTTGTCTGCACACCAGTGTGACCTTAACATGGACCTTAATCACAAGCAATATGAATATAGAATAGGAAAAAAGATGGAAAAAAATGGAATGAGAAAAAATGTTTATTTTCAATATACTCTACATTCAAGGCAAATTTCAGGCATTGTGATAATGAA
Organism: Lampris incognitus; assembly: GCF_029633865.1. Classification (NCBI taxonomy): domain Eukaryota; kingdom Metazoa; phylum Chordata; class Actinopteri; order Lampriformes; family Lampridae; genus Lampris; species Lampris incognitus. The sequence continues at coordinate 44,928,488 of NC_079216.1, forward strand.
TTTCATTTTGTCCCATCCTTAAAGTATAGCATGACAACATTAAGAATACTATGAGTATTTTATTATTTACATTTCGTATCACTTATTAAACCTTGTTACTTTGAAATTCTCGTTTCACATTACAGCATTGTTTGATGATAATGAGGATGATGTTGTTGGTGGCACAAAAGTAAGAATATCACTGACCTTGTCACTGATGAAATAGTTATATGACTCGATTTGAAAGCCCTCAGCTCCTGAGACGTGTACGCTGATACTGTATGCACAAGATAGTTATAAATGTCCGGATACGTTATAGCTGGCAGTAATGAGTGATCGTCATTCATGGCAACTAAGTCAATTTTGTATGGATCCACACCTCCAATCAAACTTATTTTTTGTTCGTATCTTGAAGCCATACTGTGAGCAGCTAGCTAGCTGGCACGCTAGCCGCGGCTGCTCTGATCAGTGAATTGTCAACAATATGGCCGCGGGCAGCTACTTCCGGGGTTTGCGAATAAGGTCTATACAGCTGGCACAACAGGCATGTGGACTGTGTGCTAAGGGTGGTCTCCGGCTGCACAAGTTTGTATCAAAGAGCAATGCTGTTTCAAACGGCATACCAACATCAAAACATGCAACAGACATCAAAACAAAGGACCTTGCTTTTCAAATAGAGCATTAGGTATTCACTGGAACATAGAAAAGGATTGCTTCACGTTCAACATCAGACTGAAAGACCAATCTTCCACACGGCATGGAATATTATCCACTGTTACACATGTTGCTTATTATATACGACTCCCTGGGATTTGTCGCCCCCTGTCTTCTCAGTGGGAAAAGAATCCTGCAAGAAATGTGTCGTCAAGGTACTGGTTGGGATGATCCGCTGCCTGAACATCTGAGACCACGGTGGGAGCGCTGGAGAAAGGATCTCGTCAATCTGGAGAAAATACAGATAACCAGACATTATGTGCCTGCCAACTCTGGAGAGGTGGTGAAGAACTGCATCATTTCTCAGATGCAAGCACCACGGGGTATGGACAGTGTTCTTATCAGAGACTTAAGAACAAGGATGGAGACGTTCACTGTGTTCTCATCATGGGGAAATCTCGTGTGTCTCCCACAAAGGCCACCACTGCACTACCTCCCCCAGGCAAGTTTGTCAGAGAGGATTTGTATGGACAAAAAAGATGGCGCCAAGTGCAGTATCTGGCAGAACAGTTTTGGAGCCGTTGGAGGAAGGAGTACCTCCATAACATCACTGTCAGGCAACGATGGCACACGCCTAAGAGAAACATTCAAGCAGGTGACATAGTGATAGACACTGATGAAACCCAACCAAGATCTGTGTGGAGACTTGGAAAAGTCTCAGAGACTGTATCAGACAAAGATGGATTTGTAAGGAGAGTCAAGGTACTGTTTCTAGGAGATAGAAATCTGAACAAAAGAGGTGAAAGCATAAGCAAAGTGTCTGTGGTAGAACGTCCAGATCATAAGTTAGTTCTGCTATTAGAGGCCTCTTAAGCACAAGGGGAAGGTAAAAACGGTAAGGGTTTGTAGTGTATATAGCGTTCTATAAAAGGTCATTTCATATGAGGAAATCATTTGTGTTTTAAGTTAACTTGTATGTAAAACACTTAATAATAATTTGGTGGGAGTGTAAATGACCCCAATGCACAGTGTGGTTCATGTGTATAAAGTTTGCATTTGTAATGTATTTGTTATATTGCTTTTATTTTGTTTCCTGTGAACACGAACGTGCTTTTATTTTTGAAAAAACAGTAGACACGGAAGTAAATCGACGAAAAAACGGTGTAGAACGCTAAAGTCAGCACGCAGAAAACCACGGGAGATTTTACCAGGACAGGTGTTAAAACGAGAGTATAGCGGGAGTTTAGCTCCAGTCGAAAGGGCAACAAGGTATGTAGTGTGTCTAATTGTTCAATAATTTTGATTTTGTTGTTTTTTTATTACTAGTGTTAAGCTAACTTTCTGGTGTTAAGCTAACAGAGTTTTAACGTATTGTAGCGAATACGGGGGGGGGGGCAAGGTCCGACCCTTTAGCCAAGGGCTAGCGAGTCTATTTAGCCGTGCACGTTACAGTGTTATTTTGCCTTGTGGTTTAATTTCTGTTTAGCTCTTACGTTGTTCTCTGAAGGACGGGAAACAAAAATGAACAGCATTAAATCATCAGTCCAGACTTGTATTTTTTCGTCTGGGACGCTACACAGGGACTGTCGGAGAAACCGCTTTCTTAAGGGTGCTGTTTATGAAAGTCGAGGTGATGGCCGGGTCTTCAAACGTATGCGTGGTACTGTTGCAGTAAATTTGTTCCGGCCGGGGGAAAAAGTTCCGGATGACGCGACAATGGCGTTCTAATCAGCCGTTTGGTAGCGTTCGGTATGGGTTAGAATTTTCAGTAACAACGCTGCTAGGGCGGTTACTATGAAAGGTGGCTGGTGAGCGCTCGTGCATTAACGTGAGGTTTTTTGCTTGTCACGAGACGTCATTTCCCCTCAGACTACAAGAGCGCGAGTTGGACAGACGCATATCTCCCACCTCTGGCTATATTTGCTGTTTTCAAAGACCACTGCATTGCTTTTGTGGACATAATCCTCATCAGTTCTACTGTTATTTATATTATTGACAAGCGATTTAAATCAACGTTGCTTTTTAATACTTTGGTGTCTGTAAACTTAACAGTTAGCTAGTCTCTACCGATCGCGTAAGCTATAGTCAGACATTAACTTGCTAGTAGCTAGCTACTAGCTGGACAGATATGCGTCTGTCCAACTCGCGCTCTTGAAATGACATCTCGTGACAAGCAAAAAACGTCACGTTAATGCACGAGCGCTCACCAGCCACCTTTCACAGTAACCGTCCTAGCAACGCTGCCACAGAAAATTCTAACCCACACCGAAAGCTACCGAACAGCTGATTAGAACGCCATTGTCGCGTCATCCGGAACTTTTTCCCCGGCCGGAACAAATTTACTGCGACAGTACCGGTCGGCGGAGAGATTTTCAGAATTGCAGGAAACATCAACCCAAACTTAACACAAGGACAGACACGCAGCTCGCGTTTCACTCCTCCAAACGCAGCTCTTTCCTTTGAAACAGCGACGGTGTAATCAGGGAAAATTAAGAGCCTCTTGCCATGAAAGAGTAGGGAGGAGTCGCGGGCGATTCCGCTGGCTTGACGTAAAATTTCATCCCGGACGTGGAAGAAATGGACCCTGATGATAAACGGACGAGGTGTCCCCCCCCCCCCCCCTAACGTGTAGCTCGCCTTGGTGTTTGTATGTTTTGTCTTTGTGTGAGAGTTTTTTTTATACTGGCTGCAAACTAATTTCCCTGCAAGGTACAATAAAGATACGTTGACTTTGACGTAGGGTGCGATGAACTCTGCTCCTCACCCAGGCTCAACAAGTCTTTCAATAGTCGGCCAATGAATTGCGTTGGACGCGATCCCTGCGAACCTTCGGGGATTCCCACCAATCGAAAGTTGTTTCTCCTCGACCTCCCCTCCAAATTTTCACATTTGCCTGTCAGTAATTTCACTTGTGCCTTGAGCACATTAAAAGTGGATTTGAGTGAGGAGAGCTGGCCGCCGTCGTCGCTCGAAGCACACGCTCCAACTCGTGACTAGTTTGCCCGTGGTCGTTTATTTTCTGCA